>NC_086154.1:229878479-230179104 GCF_035149785.1 Candoia aspera
TGAGCTGCAAATGTACAGTAATATGGTGAAATAACTTGGTTATTGAAATGATCTCATAAATGTTGAGCCAAAGCTATCTCAATTCTGTGTTGGGATATGAAGCCAAATAGCATACTACCTTGCAGAAATGGGAGGTAGGCCTAAAAACAGTTTTCTGACAAACTTTTAAATATCTTTGCCAAAAGAAAGGTTAGCAGCTAGGCGTACTTACAGAAAACATCAGTATGTAAACAAGAGCAACTTGGACATAGGCCTGACAGTCACTTGATTAAATGAAGCTGCCATCTGACCCAGTTTCAACAATCATTGATAATTGATGTGCTACATTATTAATGAAGTGCACAAGTTGTTAGACATCAAAGAAGCAAAGAAGGGAGTACAGTAGTAAATTTAGATCATAGTACAGGAGATAATTTTCTGCCTTAAAGGTAAGGACCTGGGATCAATGCATTGTCACAGCAGCACAAGGAAAGCCATGTAGCCTCCTTGCCTCAGCACAAGGACAGCCCACTAACCATTTCCCAAATACATGTCTGCATCTCAGTGTCCTTCCACAGATGAGGCAGCCCAAAGATCGCTTAAGGGGCTAGAGTTTGGAAGTGTGTTTTCCCTCTTATCCTTTCTCAATATGCTGTATACAGGCAGTGTAGGCATGTTGATGAGCACTGGGAACATGGCATGAAATGATGTGCTTTGTAGTGATAATCTTGTGGCTCCAATTGGTTCTACTTGTTTCGTATGGGACCACTCTCTACAATTTGATCCCATCAGTCCTGAGTCACTCTGCATTTCTCCTTCCACTGTTGGGGCAGGTAGGTAGATGGGTTATTTCTAGCAGGAATAGTGACCTTGTAGAAGGTAGTATTTGATATTACTACCAGGAAGCTCTACCAACCCCCACATGATGAAACCTACCACTAGCTCTGTGCTTGATGGGTAGCAGCACTCACGTTCTCCTGCTGTCATCAGGGGAGGCAGTGGTGCTCACCAGCAAGCACAGAAGTGCAGGGATTGTGGTAGTAGAAGGTGTCAAGGGACGCATCCCTGGCTGATGGGGTGGAGAGGCAGGCAGCAGACAAGAGGAACAATCTTCCTACTTCTCACTCTCCCAACAGCAGCAGCAGAAACCACACCCTGGTCCTAGTGGGAAGTATTGGTCCTGTTTTCAAGGTGTTGCAAAATGACCACTGTGGTCCTTTCCTCTCCACTTAAGTCTGGGAAGAAAGTCCATCTCCTGAAGTAGGGGAAGAGCCAGTTGTATAAAACACTGAGAAGATTTCTTTACTTGTCATATGTCAACATTTTAAGAATCAAGTATTCAACACAATTAGCTAAAGTAGCTATTTTTCAGCCTGAACTCTTAAGTGTAGAGACAGAAATAAAAATGTATTCCATCCATCACAGTTGGTTAATACCTTAGGTACATGAGTACATCTTTCCGCATGGATACAGGAAATTTGTTAGATTATAGCTAGCTGTTCATCTTGTACTGCCTCTACAAAGAGTACAGATCATCTCACCCTTTCAGTATGAAATGGGATATCCTCATATCTGTAGTTTGCCAGTGAAGTATGTGTGCCACGGTGAAGAATTTGTCTAGATAGAACAGAACACAGAGGATTATAAACATCTTGTGATCATTTTTAGACATGTGATTGTTAGACATGCAACACTATCACATCAAAAAATGTTTTTGCATGTACCGAAAGAGGTGATAACACAAAGAAAATTGTGACATGGGCAACTTTTACTGGTGCAATTTTTTAAAAATCAGATACAAAGTGGTGCTTAAGTGCTGTAATTCATAAAATACTGGATTAGAACTGAGAAATTCAGGTCACCAATAGAATAATTTCTATTTGTGTTAGATTTATATGTTGGAGATCCAGATACAATGCAATACTTCTGTCTCTCATGGCCACAAAGGGGCAGTAGGGTATAGACAGAGCATTAAGGATTTAACTCTTTGTCTTCTGCCTACCCTTTTCCTAAGAGATTGCTAATCAGAGTTTACTTCTTTCTGCCTTTCTTCCCAGGTACATGTATACATAACTGCTCTCCCGGTAAGATGTAACCCTAGGTGCTAAAGTTTGCCTGACCCTGTAATGTATTTCTTGTAAATAAGTCTCCTTTCTGTTATAGTTATAAAACCTGTTTCACTAAAACTTGTTAGATTCCTGTGGTCAGGGACGTTCACGTGTAGGTACAGAACATTTTAACCTCCAACATTTATCCCATCTTTGCTTCATGGGCAAGGCAGTTGACATGGGTATTTTCTTTCATTCAGTCCCAAAACAACTATGCAGTGTTGTAGGATGAAGTGGGAGTGGTGGCCCAAAGTCCCTCTGTGAGTTTGCCTGACTGATGACAGGATTAAATTGGGCCTCCAAGTTCTAGTTCAACACTTTGACCAGTATGCCACACCAGATATCCTTTCAGTGGACTAATCCACCAGGATCCACTTCCTGCTTTTTTAAGGGCAAATCCTGCTAATCAGCAATAGGTAGAGCTTTGCATTTAAGGTCCAGAGATGCTCAGGAAACTCCAATGCAGTGATACACATATCACTATTATCATATCAGCTTAAATTCCTATGACATTGTAAAATAATGCTCTTGAACACTCTGAGGGGCTTTCAGTGTACCATTCCCATTTTACGTTAAGCAGCCGTTTGAACAGCCATGAATGTCTATTGGCAGTCAGGAAAAGAAAAAGATTTCACTGAGCTGAGCTGGACTCCCCATGTATTTTCCAGAGAAAAATACAGAAGTGGCTTGTCACTACCTTCTTCTGGGATGTTTTTAGACTTCCAAGTCTAGTCAACAGCCCGGGGATCTCCTGGCAGCATTCCATCCAAGTACTACCCGGGTTTAACCCGGATTAGCTTTTTCAAGATCAGCTAAGGTCAGCTACCTGAGCTGGGCTGGGAGTCAGGACTGTAGCATTAAAAATTCAGTTGAAGATGCTCAATGAACTCCAGTACTTTATTTATTCATTCTATACCTGTGGGTATTCCAGGCTCCAGAGTTTTTTCCAGATATCTTCTTTGAGTTTTTCTTTTTCGTTCTTGGGTAGTTTGTTTAAATTCCAAAATCCTTTATGCATAGCCATGCTTCCCACAACTCTTGCTTTGCTGAGAACAAGGAAAGCATTAACTACTCAATGTGTCGATTTCCAATTCAGTTGAGCCAAATGTAAGCAAATGTTTCTTTTTTTCCACACTAAGATCTGAAATCATTGGTTTTTTCCTTTACTTTTGTGCATGCCAGAAATAAACAGGTAAACAGATCAGTTTTCCCCAAACTGGTGTCCTCCAGATGTGTCAGACTTTAACTCCAACATCCCTGGCCTGCACATCATCAACTGGAAAAGGCGGGGATGTCTTATGATAACTCAAAGCAAGTGGGGAATTAAGATCAAGCTACATGAGATGATGATGATGATGATGATGATGATGATGATGATGATGATGATGACGACGACAACCAATTTCTGGGCTAATTTGTATGTACACCTTGAGAGGTATCAGGTTTCACATAGGCATTATTCACACAGAGGAAAAACACACAGCAGCATGCTAATTAAATGAAATTTGTAATTAGAATAAAAGTGACTTGAAGATGTCTTTCTGAGTGTTAAAGCCCTGCTGTGCCCCCCTGATTTCAAAGAAAGTATTAAGCAAATTCTTTTTTTTTAACTGAGTTGTATATGCTTTCTTTCACAAAATCCTTCAAGCAATTTTGCCAAGAAGCAGAATAAAGCCACAGTGTCTCTTTGTTCCAAATTTTCAAGCAAACTTCCAAAATAACATACCACTTTTCCCCACATATTTCTAGGGTGTGTGAGAAAGGTGATTCCCTCTTCCACACCCTTAACTAAAACATTTACACAGATCATTTCTGCAATTACTTCCAAGAGACTTTTTCTATGACTATTTCAGACTTGCTACAGTAGGAAAAAAGAAATAGGGGGGGGGGGGAGGGACCTGAAATGCTTTCCTTGACATTTTTGGCTGTGATCATCTTGGTTTGGTCTGGCATGTGCAGCTGGTTTTACATCACACATATACAGCCCCACAGCAACTCCAGTTACTCAAAAATGACTTGGTCTTCACAATGTACCTCTCTGCTTTGTGTCCAGAATGTCTTGGAAAAAGAAGGGGAGGGGAGAGGGAAAGAGAAGACACAATGTGATGCCTGGAGACCTTCCTTAAATGAATCTCAGGCCTTCCCTGACTGTTGAGTGAAAAATGGCTGGGATAAGGATATTTCCCCAATTTGGTGTGTTTCAGATGTATTGAACTGACCACCCACAATTCCCAGCCAGGATACCAGGTTGAAGAAGGGTGGGAGAGAAAGTAAATGCTGTAAGTCAAGGAAAATGCAAACATGTTATACATGGGAGTAGAGAGAGAGAATACAACTGCACATAAGAAAACACATATTTATATAACTACAATTCTTTACTTGATTATAAAGTACATTTACAGCATATTGGCAGTTCAGTTCTACCTGGATTCTTTGAGCTCTTGCCCAACAGTGAAAGAAGACTCTAGTGCCAGGTAAGTACAGCAAAATGCTTAAAACATCGGCCACCCTACCTCTTATTGCTCATGTAGTCGTTGGCTGTTTTGCAACTTAAAAACATGGAAAATGAACCCAACGGGGAGCTGCTTGTTCTGAAGCTGATTCTCAGTTTGATTGAATAGGGCTGAATGGAAAGACTTTATATTTTCTGAATATCATCAGCATATTGATGATCAGTGTTTGTTCCTTCACCTTATATGGCAAAAGTCATCAGAGGGAGATGTTCAGAACATCAGCCCAAGACAAGAATATAAGAACCCTTTCCTCCAATTCTTTCAACTAAGACTGAAGCATACATTTCACAATACAGGCTACAATCCCATGTATACTTGCCTGGGTTACCTTGTGGAGCTGATAAATTTTGCAGCATGCATTGGCAAGATATTTTTTTCATTATCAGTTATAAGCATAATAACTGAATTTAAAATATTGCATGCTCCTATTCCTGCTCCTCCTTTTTGTTGTTAGGTAAAAATGGTATTGTTTACCTAAACATTATAATAGCATCTAAAGCCTGGATTTCTGAACACAAACTGTATGGAAATCACTGCTATGCCGCTTCATTGGCTAAAAACATGGAAAACCATAAGAACAGGCCTTTCTTACAAAAGAAAAGAGCAGAATGGTTATTTTACATTTTGCCTTATACCTGGGCTTGTAGAAATACTGAAAATAACTCAGAAATATGGAAATTATGGTCACAGACAAGCTACTGATAGTATAAATTCTCACAATTCTACCTGTATGATCATAGGATCATAAGCATGGTAAGAGTAATGGGCTTAGTCCTGGGATTTTTTTAGGTCAGATAGGAAAATAAGGAACTTCCCCACAAATATATTTCCTTAGCTGATTTAATGTCTGAAGTGCCAGCCATAATGCAATGTATTCTCTACCCACATTTCATAGACAGTGTTATTATTCTTAGAATGCCTGCCTCCCAGTTCTTATTCATCCATTCTGAATTATTGATTAGAATAGAAAGCTATTTAATAAGTTTACTTGACAGAAATTGTCTGGTCATACCCATGGGCAAAAGACTATTAAGGCTTCATTCTCTTCTCCTCAATCAGATGATAGATGCATAACCTTTTAATATACAGACATAAGACTTCTGCCTAAAGGTTACACACAATCAGTAATGGGATCCTTCTTCTGCATATTTATGTGTAGGCTATGCCTAACCACACACAATTAAATTTATGTTACCTATTTTATTATCTTATGCTATGCCATACAAAAGAATAAAATTGTACCCCATTTTGAACTGATCCTTTTAATTTGTCTCCATACACATTCTAATTCAAATCACAGAATTAATCTTGGCTCAGATGTTGTTATAATATATATTCCATTCTGGAAAATGACATGCCTTCTTCACCATAGCCAATTGGAAACTGAGTGACTATGAAGCTTCTCTAAAATGGTAGAAGGGAAAATTAATATCAGTATTGCAAGCAATGTAATAAAAATGGGACAGAAAATGTAGGACATCTACTCATCATAAATCTGAATACAGACTTCTTAAATACATGTTTTTCCCTTTTCCTTCCACACTAAAAACCAGAAATCGTTATATTTCATACAGGATAGGAACAGTTTTTATGTTACCAGGTAGAATTAATGTTTCTAAAAATGGGAAACTTTAACTTCACAAAAATTTGTTTGTCTCTTCTTTCCAAGAGATTCAGAAAAGCTTCTAGTGCAGACTGACAATATTTTGTACCTAAGACTCAGTATGGTTCTCTGGATGGTTCCTCTTATTCTGTCTAAAACTGCAAATTGGTACAGGAATGGTTTGAAGATAGTCTATGGTTTTCTTTCATCCTGCTGTGTTCTTTTTTTCTGATTTCTAACCATCTTGCATGATGATGGTACTTTTTTTCCCCCCCAAAGTATGATAGAAATCATAGAAAGAGCAGTAATTATAAAATTCCATCAAGTAAAATTAGTTCACAAGAACTAAAACGAGTCAATATTGACAATAGGACAAAGAAACAAACAAAAATTTAAAGAACCCTCTATGATGCAACGAAGAATGTCTACATCCATAATTAAAATAAAACACATATTAACCTGGGAGTTATCGAGTTGACTGAGGGTAAGGTGGGATAACTAGGAGTCACACGAACCCACTCATCAAATAAAAAAGCCCTTAAAACCATTTAAAAGCCATTGCACACAGATAAGGAGGGACTGATTCCAGAGTTACTGGACTGGGTCTCCAAAAGCCCAGAACCTGAGAAGTGTGAGTTAGAGAAAGGAACAGAAAGCAAGCATAGTTCCTCAGAGAATTCCCCTACACAAGTGTAGGCAGAAATAATGGCAGAGAAAAAATGTCTGTTTGCATGTCTAAACACAAGCACCAGTAGTTTAAAATGGATCCTGGCTTGAACAGTCCTTCTGGCTTGAACAGTGAAGCATCCCGCACTTTAATGACACAAAAGAATAGTGTGGAAGATTCCAAACATCCCAACCACCACTCTTCTGGGCAGAGAGAGGAAGCCAGAATAATTACCAGAAGACTATGGAAATCTAGCCATGAAACAGTTAAGCATGTGCAATCTCCTCTGTCAGAACCACCCAAATCATCTGAATGTTCATTAAATAAAAAATTAGACTCTTGTGTATGTTATGGGGTGCTGGTTTTATTAATACCCTTTTGACCCATTGTTGTTCCTGTAGTTTGAAAGAGCTGCATTGTTGGAATATTCTTTCGGCATTCTTTTTCAATTGCATTTGGCCTTGTTGCTTCAGTTTGTTTCACTACAACACAGCATTTCAGTGACAAGGATGGGATTTTCTGAGGGTTGAAGACTAGCTGGAAGGTGGCCTGGGCTTCAAGTGCTCTGAAAGTAATCTCAGGTTATGAAAACCTGATCAGATTCTGTCTAATATGTATAAAACAACATAGCTGCTCTTGCATACATTGAAGAGTTTGCTGTTTTTTCAGCCTGCTTCCTGGGAATTATATGCAAAGATGTTTTCCCTTTATTTTGAAGCAAACAAGGTAATTCATCCATAATGAGCTATCCTCAAGGACCCAGATATTTGCTATAAAAAAGCACTCTCTGCTCCTGCATCACCATAGTCTAAAACATTTTATGAATTTGTAAAATTTCAAGTAATTACTGGCAGATAAATTCTCACCTGTACCATCAGATGATGACACATACACATTTCAACAGAACTCATCAGAAAGCCATTAGTTGTTTATATCACAGAGGTCCATAGTTTATCTCAACACTGCTATATATGCTTTTGTGTGTGTGTGTATGTAAGCATGACTTGGAGTCAGTCTTGACTCCTGGAAACTACCTGGACCAGTCCCTGCAGTTTTTTGGACAAGGTTTTTCAGAAGTGGCATGCCCTTGCCTCCTTCCTAGGGCTGAGAGAGAGTGACTGGCCCAAGGTCACCAACTGGCTTTGTGCCTAAGGCAGGACTAGAACTCATGGTCTCCTGGTTTCTAGCCTGATGCCTTAACCACTACACCAAGCTGGCTCTCTGTATATGCTATGCTATGCTATGCTATGCTATGCTATGCTATGCTATGCTATGCTATGCTATGCTATGCTATGCTATGCTATGCTATGCTATGCTATGCTACTTCTTTCCTTTGAAGTTCAGAAGCTTGCAACTCTTTTGTAAAACTTTGGCCTAATAAATGTATTGCTCCTATAGTTTATGGTTGTTGTTTTTTCCCCCCTGTAGCTGACATAGGAACATGCTTTTCATGTTACCATTCTTCTTAACAGAGCAGAAAAAGGCTGATCTTCAACTACTCAATGCTATCTCTTAAAGAGAACCAATACCACATAGACCACCTATGCCTGACATCTAGTGGTAGCTTGATCAAATTACAGAGGACAGAAGAAATCTTGATGTGCTCAAAATCACTTGAAGGAGAAGGGAACTACAAGCTTCACCATCTTTTCCCTGGATCTCCAAAATATGCCTCTTCTTTTTTTTCTTTTTTTTTTGACAGAACTATACAGAGCAGCTGGTTATGCCAAAGCTCATTGCTTGTTCTTTGAAAGAGCTGAGTTATTTTATCACCCATGCAAGCATCTAAATGAGTATATATCAATATTTGCACTTTTGAACACATTTTGTGTACCTTGCCTATTTTAAACAGGTCATATGTTTTGGGAAAATGGGCACAAAATATATTGTGAAAAGTGCTCATTAAAACAAAAAACAAAAACCAATCCTCATGCATACAAAAATATGCATAATAGAAATAATGAGTACCAAAAAAAATTACAGTGTGAATAATGTCTACACATATATGTATGACTTAAGAACAAACACAAAAAAGCAAACCAAAGCAGAAAAAAAGCTGGAATAAACTTAAGAGCAGCAGTATTTGCAGGGGATGGGTGGTAGGTGAGTGTCAAAAAAAGTCAAAATGGCACTCATTGGAGCACAATCAAAGCTTCATCCCTTTACAGGTGGGAACAATGCTGAAACATACAAAAGGGCAGAGCTTTGATTGCACTCCCATGATTACCGTTCTTGACTTTTTTTTATCCCACTTGTGAAAGCTACTGCTTGAGGTTTGAAAAAGAGAAACAGATTTCTCCATAGGTACTCCTGAGAATTGCAAGCAACCCACAGCAACGCTTCTCTGGAAATTAGAGGTGACTCTAATTCCTAGAAAACTCACAGCCACCTTGGAGAAAAGAAAGACCTCATTTGAGGCAGAGGCACTGCTTTTATTTGGTTTCAAGGTCATATCCTGGCAGGAGATGGTCCTCTGACCACCTTTCTTTTAATAATGGTTCAACGGCTGATCCAGATTAGCTCTGAGGCATCATTTCGGCAGTGCAGGTCTTTAAACACTTAATGACATCCACATGTTGTGATGTTCTTGGCTTTTACTCTTTTCCTTGGATACGTTATGAAAAGACTTTGGCTCCATAAATCGAATAGTTATCTGAAGCCATCAAGTTCTTTGAAAACTTCCTTATTAATTTTGGCTTTTTGCCTTCATTGAAACAGAGTTAACCTTTAAAAAAATGATTCCATTTATTTTCCAAAATTGTATTTTCTGACTGAAAAACAATGTCACCAATTTATTCAGCGATGTTAGCATATTTTATGTATTCTGGTAACTTAAGGAACAAAGTACACAGATAAAGAGCATGTCATAAATCCTTAGTTTTTGTTTGAAGTAGTGAAAGAACATTTAATAATTTAATGTGCAGGACTATGGTTCAGTTTTTTTGTTGTTGTTTATTCGTTCAGTTGCATCCGAATCTTTGTGACTTCATGGACCAGCCCATGCCAGAGCTTCCTTCCAGTCATCAACACCCCCAGCTCCCCCAGGGGCAAGTCCGTCACCTCTAGAATATCATCCATCCACCTTGCCCTTGGTCGGCCCCTCTTCCTTTTGCCTTCCACTCTCCCTAGCATCAGCATCTTCTCCAGGGTGTCCTGTCTTCTCATTATGTGGCAAAAGTACTTCAGTTTGGCCTTTAGTATCATTCCCTCAAGTGAGCAGTCTGGCTTTATTTCCTGGAGGATGGACTGGTTTGATCTTCTGGCAGTCCAAGGCACTCTCAGAATTTTCCTCCAACACCACAGTTCAAAAGCATCGATCTTCCTTCTCTCAGCCTTCCTTATGGTCCAGCTATGGTTCAGTAGGGGTACCCATATTCCATTTTTCTATAAGCCTGAAGACATCCCTGAAGGACTAGTGAAGTTTCTAGTCTGACTGGGTTTGTGCATCATATTAAACCATACTTAACTATGGCTAATTGAATAAGCCACAACTGGCTGGATTCACATATTACAGTATGCCATTAACTGTGGTTTACAAATCATAAGGGTTGATTAAAATCACAGTATATGCATTTAGTTCAGTATGTGAGTCCAGCCTCTGTATAAATCAGGGATAGATAATCTTTTGGGACTGAAGGGGATTTTTTTTTTTTTAACACTCTGAAAAACATTCATTCATCAGAAGAAAAACAGTAAAGTTGCCCTTTGTTTGTCTGGATTTTTTTCTGGGCAGGTTGACTCATTTGCAACCAAAGCCTGCATTCATCCATGTTGGGGTTCAAAGATGCCTTGGAAGGGGTTCTGTTGCTTTTTCTCTATTCAGTATTGCCACCCCATTAAGACTTCAGGCCCAACCCTTCCATATAACGAGTAGTTCATCAGAAAGAACGTAACTATGCCGGACATAGTTCTGCTGGAACAGGCCAGTAACTAATTAGTTTCCCACACTGGCCAGCTTAATGCCTCCGGTGAGCTCATAAACAGAGTGAGCAGCCTCTTTCTACTTCTGTTCAAAGCAGACTGTTTCAGATTTGGGATGTAGTTTTTAATCATTATTAGTAGCCATTCACGGTTCATCCTCCAGGAATTGCACTAATCCTCTTTTCTGCATCACCTGTTCCAAGGGGCACTAGCCTTCCAGGTACTTTTTCTAATCTCCTATCAACAAACCTTAATTTGGCTAAGTTAATACACTGCATGCCAAAATATGGTTTCCTCTGTTTTGGCATAAATGATGTGTAAATCCAAGTTTCATGGTTTGTAAATCATGGTTTATAGAGGCATGTTGTATGAATTCATACAACCCAACTGGTTATTCAGTACACCATGTTTTAGCAAACCATGGTTTAGTTCAGTATGTTACCCAATTAATTATGCTCTTTCTGCATTAAAGCCTGTGCTTTAAAGCTGAGCTATGAGTTTGGGTAATGCACACACAGAGAGATGAACCCCTCATACTAGAAACCACAGTGACTAACATTGCAGGCAGATAATCAGTTACTGGCCTATGCCCAGCTTTTCCCCCAAAGGTTACTTTGAGCTCTGGCAGAGAACCACTCAGCAGGTTGGAAAAGAGCAATCAAACAGAAATTAATGTCCTACAACCTTTTGATGGAATTCCTATCAAGGGCTAAATTATATAGAGTATCAGAATGAGGTTAATACAATCTTGCAATCTCACAAACCTGCAAGTTACCTAAATATACTTACTTTCCTCAGGTTGAGAAAATAATATTTCAGGGCTAGGTACAATGTTCTCCCTGTTGCATTTTTACAAAGTAGATACTCTTAAATCCCATTTAGCTGAATACTCGTGCCAATATGAATCCAGGGATTTTAAAACAGTACAGCACATTCTATTATATTCTGCTTTACAGTACTTTACTGTAGTACTGTAAGAGATTTGGACCCTTCTGCACCAATATCCACCAATATCCAAAATGGGCAAGTTGCTGCTTATTTTTGACACAAAGTATTGTGATCTGCACAGTAACAAAATGTTGCATCGCTGCAATGAAAACGAAGGCAACAGATAATGCAAACATGACCAAACATTATTTTACTGATGTATTTTTGTAATGTTGCTGGTTATTGATCATAAATACACATGCATTGATATACAGCGTATAAAGTACATATATGTGCATGAGAGAATGAAGAATAAATCCAGTACATACTACAATTTTCTACTATTTTCAGGTATATCATGATTTACTTTTAAGGGAAATATTTCTTCCTGGAACCTTAAATGAAAAGGCTTGTGTGTATCTCTTTCCTAGACAAAATTATTCATTCTGAGAGCCTCAGTGCTGTATAGGAGACCAGGGTTCTTGACATTTATGATTTTCACTGATGTGTATAAAACTGAACATTTAAGAAAAGAGCTGACTTTGGGACTTCTGGTGGGAACATGGTGGACTGAGCAGCTGTGCCTGTGAGCTCCGAGGGCAGAACTAGCATCATGACAGTTTTTTGGGCTCAGGCTGGTTCCTCCTGAAGCCCAGGAGCATTTTTCCAGACCAAGGAAAATGCTCAGAACTGACCCATTTGTCCTCCGGATGGCAAGTTGCAGGCAGGAGATCGTAAACAGCATCTGCAATCAATGGGTAAGACTTCACCAGGAGGCTGGGATATCACAACTTCCACGCCATGCTGCAGACTTAAAGGGATGTTAAATCCAGCCATCCCATTTCCAAAGCACCCAATTTATTTTTTTAAGTCTTTGTACCCTAAGAGAGGCTTTCTACATTAAGGAGAAACAATTTCTCTTGGTGTTTATTTTTGTTTTTGTGATTTATTTTTAATTTTTTTTTAAGTTTTGGATTTTGCTTTCCATCCAATACTAAGGAGGGTTGAGAGTATGTTATGGTCTCCCTGTTATTATTTCTACACTAATTTTGAAGATTTTAGCATTCTTCCTACATGTTGAATCCGCCGTTCTGAACTTTTACTTTCCCTCCACTACTTTCTCTGGGAACTGTCTGTGATCTTAACTCAGTTCGGAATTTTCCATTGCCTGTCACTGTCATGTTCATCGTTCCAATGGTTTGCATACATCGTAACGTTTCGCATGTCATGTTTCAGATCCGTGTCTATCACCTGCGGGGTGGGGAATTCCAGCCCTGCCAGGCTATCTTTCTGTTACCCTGAAGGAATGTGTGTTTGGGTTATGACATGTATTCAAGGTTACTTTCCCAGGCAGATGTGTGACGCTTGCCAATGCTGGGAGGGGGTGGTTGTGATGTTGGAGTGGGGGCGGGACTGGCTGGGAGGCGAGGGTTTTTAGTTTGTATTTGGTGCGCTTTTGCTTATTCTCAGCTTTCTTTGTATTTGCATACTATCCTTTCAATAAATCAGTTTTATTCACTAAACTCTGGTGAGACTGACTTCGTTGGGATAAGGCAATCATTACAGTCACTTCTGCCGGTTAAGTATCTAGGGGGCACCATAATTTACTGCCTCAGACATGGAGGATCTTAACCAGGCTTTCTCTGACTTTCAAGAGATATTAAAGCAGATATTAAGCAGATTTTTTCTGATTCCTGCCAAGTTATTATGCAAGACATTCAGAGCATTGTGGAAAATATGTGGTCTAAAATGTGCCATCTGGCTGGGGATGATGTGGATGAACCTGAAGAATCTAACAGTGATGGAAATGTCTCTTCCAAGAGTGAGATTCGGGCTTCTGTTGAAATTCTGGATGAAATTGGCAATGCTGAAGAACTTAAAGAGAGAAAATGAGCTGCAAGACATGAGTGAATTTGACTTTCTGATGAAATGCTATGGAAAAGAAGGGGTTATTATGTATGGGAGGTTTTTTGAAGAGAAGTCTGTGTTTGTGAGGGGAGCAGTTGGGCTGTTTGATCTCTTTAAGAAAATAGCTCTGTGTTTATTATGGGGATATGTAAATGTCTTGGTCTATTTTGAAGTGGGTTAAGACACCAAAAATATTTATCTGGATGGTCTTTTGGCTTTGGATGATTTTACTTATTGTTAATGATTGGGATTATGATTAGTAAGGGTTTATTTTTTAAAAAAAATATTAATTCATGTTTCTTGTATTATTAATTATAATGGCAGACAATTTATATGCTTATTTTTGATCTTTATTATAGTAAAAAGGAATGTATAAAATAGTAGTAGGAAGGGAGTAATTAAGTGATGGTTATTGGGGGGGAGTTGATTAGGTGATTTATACTTTTTCTTTTCTTTTAATATAAGGGGAGGGAGCAATGGTATTTAGTGATTTTTATAATGTACTAAGGGGTTGACCTGTAGAAATAATGTGATTTTGGTTTAATATAGAGTAAGGGACGCGGTGGCACTGCGGGTTAAACCGCTGAGCTGTCGATCGGAAGGTCGGCGGTTCGAAACCGCGCGGCGGGGTGAGTTCCCGTTGTTAATCCCAGCTCCTGCTCACCTAGCAGTTCGAAAACATGCAAATGTGAGTAGATCAATAGGTACCGCTTCGGCGGGAAGGTAACGGCGTTCCGAGTCGTCATGCTGGCCACATGACCCGGAAGTGTCTATGACAACGCCGGCTCCAAGGCTTAGAAACGGAGATGAGCACCGCCCCCTAGAGTCGGATTCGACTGGACTTTATGTCAAGGGAAACCTTTACCTTTACCTTTACTAAGGGATTATGGGAAATTTCTGTATATCCTTGATGTTTAAAGTTGGAAGTTACTTCTTTTTGTAATCTAATTTTTTTTCTCCTGTTTTCACACTTCTTTAGTTTTTGTAATTTTTTTTTATGTATCCTTTTTTTCTGAAATTTAATAAAATTCCTTAAAAAAAAAGAATTAGGGATTCATTGAGCATGGAGGGAAAAAGATTATACCTGAATACTTCAAAGATGACTTAACCTAAGGTTTACTCTCTTGGATTGCCAATATATGTTCATTTTCTCTTTATAAACTGGCTTTTTGTGAGGCAAAGGAAAGGCTATCAATATGATTCTGTAAGTTGAAGGTTTAATGATGTATTTAAAAATTGAGCTGAATGTTTTTCTATATATATTTTTTGCTATTAAAAAAAAAAGGAAAGAGCTGACTTTGGATTGTTTCCATGTTTTACAACATATAGAAAAAGTGCACATTAATTCCTGCCAGAAAAATTTCATGGACATGTTGATGAAGACAGAAGTCAAGCTGAACTCAAAGGACACTTTTAAAAAAAATGTGCAATGAAATATGGACATCTTGAATAACATCTTCAGATCACATGCAGGCATAAAAGTTCTCGCCAGTCTTTTTATTTTCAGTTGCCTGTCATACCATTAAATGGCAATCTAACTAGATTGTGCTGCTTGATGTTTATTTATTTAATTTGCCCCCACCCATCTCCTCCCATCTGGGGACTCTGGGCAGTTTATGCAGTCAGTATGAAGACAGTTTATGAGAGCACTCACAAAATACTAATTCCAAATGTGCCAACCAATGTAAAGCATTCAGTTATTCTGGGGCTACATGCTACACAAAAGAAGCCTATATAAAACAATATAAAGTGTACATGTGTGTAAGTAAATGTCATTTTTTTTTAAAAGAATGGGCAGGCACTGTCTCTGCACGAATCCATGACTCAGGTGCCTAGAGTTCATCATCCTGTTGAGATTCCAAACAAAAAGCCAAAGCCAGATTTAGCCAATCCAATGCAGCCCTTTTGTGAACTATTTGCCAAATATAGTCGCACAGTAGCCTAATGTTGAGTATCACTTCTTCCTGCTGAAACCTGAAGACAATTTAAAGGTCCTAGTTTAGGGCCCAGAAAGCCCACTTTTTTTCTGTGCAGATCTTTGAGTGTAGGAATTTGTTCTTTACTTGTAGCATCATTTTAAAAAAAATAAAAAATATATTATTTTACAATTGCTGCATTAACAAATGAGTGGTGATTGCATTAGGATAATAGTAGGGAATCTGAATATTGACCCAGTAGGTAGAAGCAAAAGAATAAGGAGCATCCAGTGCCACACCACTGACATAGGGCTCAACATCTAGTGGTACAAACAATGCCGTGTTCCCACTGGGGAGCAGCAGTCCATGATATTTGGAATCCTTTTTCTATATTAGGTAACTTTAATGGGCCACTGAGGGAAAAGTGAAACAGCTTGAAAGCAGCTGTATGCACAAAAAGCATTGATCTTTTGCACTTGCTGTATAATATATCTGGTCATTTGAGAAGAGAATAAAGCATAACATTATGAATCCTGAATAATTTCCTTGAAGCTACATGAGCAAAGGAAGGAGCAAGGAAGGAGAACATGCCTCATGATGCTCTATATGAGATTCCATCCAGGTCATGTAATGTACAAATGGCAACGTTATGGTGCAGAGTGTAAAAAGTAGTTGTGGCATTTCTTCTCCCATTCATTGCCTGAATCGGTATGACAAAGAAAGAAAATGTATTTCTTCATTTAGCACAAGGTTAAGTTTGCTTCTTTTAAAATATAGTGCAAATTAGATCATGTTTCCGTTGCATTTTCACATTTTTTGAAGAAACTTTGCAGTTATTGGGTTAGGTCAAAATTCAGTAGCTTTTCAATTCCCTATATTTCACCTACCTTCACTTGATTTCTAGCCTAACAGGTATGAACTGTGTGCTAATATAAAACAGAGCAAAAGGTGTATTTCAGTACAAATACTGAAAAACAGTGATAAAACCTACATTGAAGTATTTTTGTACAAAACAGTACGAAGTATACTGTTTATTGAGAATAATTTCAGTTTATACAACATTTATTATATATATATATATATGTGGTATATTATAAAACAGATTTAATGAATCATTATCTAATGATTGTGGTCTGTCCAGTTTTGCATTAAAGGTTTATTGACGGGTTAATCAGCTAAAATGTTATTATTAAAAAAAGTATGAAAGTGCTTGCATATCTCAGTATTTGTTGTTCTTAATTATGTGACTTTACTCTTCAGCAGAAATTGACCTTAAATTGACTAATTTCAAGGACATGCAATAAACAGGAGAAATCACAGTGGAGCAAAATAAGATTTCTTTGGTGAGCCAGAAGCATATACAAAGTTTCTAAATTCTGTTTCACAAAATTGAAAGATTCACATTATACACTATACAGAACAGAATATAAATAGTGAAAAAAAGAACTTTATAGAAAACCAGAAAAATATACACATTTTAAAAAGTGATAATTTTTTTATGAGAGACTAGGACAGATCAAAATAATCAGGCACAGCCTGATTTTTCTGAGTGATTTCACATTTCAGAAAACTGGTTGAAATAATCTCAATTCATGGAGTATTTTAGCAAGTGTGGGTGCAGCAAAATCCAAAGAAAAAGATTATGATATACTCATTTTAATTCAACGCCAGAACAGCCACCATAAGACTACTCTGTTTCAGAGAACGATAGTTCAGATTTCCCCCCAGATTTAGTGAGTTTAATTTCTGCTCCCCACACAATGGGAAATTCATCCACCATGTTACTGTGTGTTTTCATTATGCATTATGAATGCATTAATTAAGCTAAATGATATTATATAGGAATTATACCATAGACAGAAGACACTCACCAAACCCAGAATTAGCTCTTATAAATCTGTACTACTTGAGATTGCATCCAAAGGAAATATTTCCTGCATAAAACTGATGTATAAAGTTGTGCATTGATCAAAGTCCAATTTGTTGACATTTGAGAATACACACGGAATCTACTCATAACTCTGGAGATTTTGGAAGCTGTAAAGGCAAGCTAGATGGGTGAAAGTGCAGTCTTATATTGGATAGGTTTAACAATACATATCATCACAGACTTTAAAAGTATCCTTTTCTATAGCTAATTGTCCTACTAGACTGGGTAAGGTTGAGTATTGAAGAAAAGATAACTCCTCTCTTCACTTGAACATACTATGAAGTAAAAACAGCATGTTTATGGGCACATAATTATTCTTCAAAGGTAAAGACTGTGGTTGTATATAAGTCACACAGCTATCACCCATCTTACCACAAACAAATGATCTGAACTATTACTTTTTTTCCCTCAAGTAGAAAAACATTTGAAGCCAACACTTGTTCTTCCTAACGCATCAGATGAGTTTGATAGCTGTCAAGATAGAAAGAACATCCAATAAATTATATCTGTATGGCTTACTTCATTTATTTATGTACGCTTCACAGCTGCAGCATTCATACACAAACATTCATTACTTTATAAAAAGATTAAAAATGGTTATATAGATTTTATATACAAAATTATTTACTTTTTAAAAATTTTATTTTACAAAAAAGTAGGTCTATATATCTCCTTTTTAAAATGCAGAGAGCTGTAACATAGACCCATGATTAGTGTTGGAAAAGTTGATTTTTAAAAAATGGCCCTGGTTGAGAATTAATGTATTAGCCTTTATTACTGTTAGTATTATTGTTGTTGTTGTTATTAATCCTACAGGCCCTCCTTGTCAACTTTTTTTTAAAGAGTCCTCAAGTCCTTCTTGATCAGTGCCAAAGCTGGAAAGGACAAAAGTCAAGTTCCATATTGCAGTCACTTCTTCCAAGTTGTCGTATTTTTCATGCTCCTTATGAAAGCTTCTCATTCCATATATTCTATGGCCCTCCATTAGGAAATAGCTATGTTTCTTAAGCAAGATACTACTTTCACAGTTCATCTTCAGCTTGCAATAGCTGCTTCTACCATGTTTACAAAATGAGAGCAAATAAAAATTTAAAATTATTTCCAGCCTGGTGAAGTACCTCCAAGACAAGCAACATAAATGATTAAAGAACTCTGAAGCCAAATGGTCATAAATAAGCCTGAACTTAGTTTGACATCTCATTGTATATACAGGGTTTTTTTTTAAAATACAACACTCTTAAACACTATTAAATCATCTTATTTACATTATCATTGGTGCTAAAATGGAGGATTTAATTACTACAGGTGCTGGGGTAAAGAATCAAATAATCCCTCACCAATGACATATAGAAATTAACATACTAGATAGGCTGGAAATGGTTCTCTTTTCAATGTTTTCATTTGTAGTCATCACTGATATGTGTTGTAAGTACTCATGTCCATAAGTATTCCAAAATGCTGGGTAATCCTTTTTTTTTTTAAGGCACAGTAAGTTAGGGCATTCTGGCATGGCAAATGTCCCACTTTCACCAGAGTGGGTTCAACGCCTTGAATCCTGCCATGTCCTGATCCAACGATGAAAATGTTTTGATGAATTTAATGAGTTTACCTTTCCTGGTGAAGAATTTTTATAATAATATTTCTTAGAATAAGTCCTTTGGAATGAGGATGCTGAAAATAAAAGAAAAAAGGAAAGATTTATAAATGTGCTAATAGAAGTATAAGCAGGATGAAGGAATACATAATATAGAGTCAGATTCAGACATTGTCTACTGTCCTATACTCTCTTCCATAGTAGCTGTAACTTTTTTCCATTTTCCTCCTGAGCATCAAATCATTCAACTGCCCAATTCACCCAATTCTTTCAACTCATAAAACAAAGAGATTGAATAAAGTTCAGTGGTCAGATAGCTATGTAGAGTAAAAAGACTGAAGATACTTTACGGGAAAGAAGAGAAAAGTTGTCTTTCCTTCATTTTGTAGAAACTTTCACCAGGATGGTAAAAGTCTGATTTAAACATAATCAATTATATTTTCCTTCATGTAATCTACTCACGATTCATGCAGGTAATTTTAGGTAAATCCCATCGTCCATTTCCTTGGCATCTGATTATTGGAACATGGCGCTGGATGAAGCCATCTTTACAGTGGTATCTGATCAATGAGTTAATTTCATAACGAGGCTTCATCTTTCCAAAAGTCTTTGCATTTTCTACCACTGGTGGCTGGCCACAGGCCACTAAAATTGCAAATTACAATTTTAATAAATGATATATTTTTTATATTAATCTCAACCTTCACTACATCAAGCCCATCTACTCATCCATCTATGGATTTCCAGCCCATAGATTTTAATGAGCCTGACTACAAGAAATCTATAAAAATTAAACCAATAATAAAAATAGAAACTATGGAAAAATATATCCTCAAGTTTAAGTGCATTCTTTTGTACAATTCCAGTAGAATTTTTTTGAATTTTTTTTGTCTATCATTTCACTATAAAATTACAGGTTTCTAAAAAGCTGCATTGTGTATATTATACTGCATTACATTACATCTTTGGATATAGCTAGTGCTTTCAATGCATATTTCTTCTAGATGGAAAAATAATGTTGGAGTTCTTTGATATTCGTTTATGTTGTAAGCACACTAAATAATTTGGTGTTATCAACAAACTTGGCTATCAGCTTCTGAGCTTTAAATAATTTATGAAGACACAGTGTTCCTTGACCAGGCTTATTCCTCATCACATCCTGCACCATTACATCTCTCAGTTGCAAACATGGACCATTCCTTCTCTCCATTTTCTGTTCTTTAAGCAACAAGGGAACCATAAGATATTCCCATGAATACGATGTTGGCCCAGAATGGTGAATAACTTTGTTTATAATCTTTTGAAATTTCAAGTAAACAATGTTCACAAAATTATACATGTTCACATGCTTACTTAACTCTAAGAATTTGAAAAGGTTAGTAAGGCAAAGCTTAGTTTTACAGAACCCAGGCTGATTCTTCTTCAGGAAGACCCATGTTTTTATCTTTAACAATGCTTTCTACCAATTTACTTAGAATGGAAATTTAACTAGCTATGTTTTTTTGGTTCCTCCTTAACCACATTCCAATCATATGGTACAGAACCCAATTCTAATTACACACCTTTTTAAAAAAAAAACAAGGTAAGTAATTTCATATTTATATACTTTAAGAGCTCTTAGGTGGATAATCTAAGTTCCTATATCCATTCTTTTCACAGTGCTGCCATAGGTCAACTTGGAATGAGTTGCCCACTCTTCAAACATCAAAATCTTGCACCTATAAGTTTGTTGAAACTTTAAAAGCAACAGTGCAACATTTATTGCATAGGTCTAAACTGGAAGTCTTTACCTGTTCCTTTCTTGCATGTGTAAGTAAGATGATAATTGCATGGTACATCATTCCACTGACCATTTTCATGCCAAATTATAACAACACAATCTTCTCCAGAAGAAAAGAAACTATCTGGCTGCTTTGGTCTCCAGTTTTCATATTGCTGCAGAAGGCGAAAAACAAAACATCAGACTGTGAACCTCAACAGTTCAGGGGTTCAGATTGAAAATCTAATCAGAATAAAAGTCAGAATACAATATTTAGGCCCGCTACAGATGTAATCTTTAACCAATCTTTTAAAAATGCACATAGCAGGAAAGGCTGAATAACTTTTACCACAGCAGAAGGAGAATGTAATCCTTTCTATTCCTGTTGTCAAAATTGTGGCAGCAGCATCTAGTCAATCACCACAGATACTGAAGAACAAAGAAGAGCTTGACCTAGATAATTTCATGAGACCCCAGATAAAATCCCAGGGTGGTAGGCTAAACTGGGAGCTGGAAAAGCAAGCTACCGTGGATGGCTTTTGGATTATTGCCAATAAAACATGGACGTGCCCATAAAAATCACCAAAATTTGAGCTAGATTCAAAGGGGAGTCTACATTTCTCTATTTAAGTTGCTGAACTGAATCTTTAAATATAATGGGAGACCTCCCACTGGCATCAAGGGCAGCTTTACTTCCAATGCAAAATGCAGCTCCAAAGGAACAGTTTATTTTAGTAACCCAGGATCAGAGAGATTATTTCCATTTGCTGCAAATCCACATGTTGTCAATTCTCCTAAAATAAGATAGGTAGCAGATATCTACCCATTTTAAAAAGTCCTTAAATTACAAATATGAACTCTTTAAATTAAGGAAGTTTTCAAATCAGTACATTTTAGGTTTATTAGGCTTCTGATTTTTAAGTGTTTAAGATTTTTGTCTTCATCTTTTCAAGTCTTTTCTATGAAAGGATAATACAGTTACAGCAAAGTAAATGTAGATTCTCCAGGTTCTTGTCAAGTCAAATCCGCCATGAATGTCTACAGGAACATGCCGTGCTATCTTGTTTATAATGTTAAAATGCTAAAGTCCAACCCTACCCCACCCCATCCCCCAAAACAAGTTTGCCTTTCAAAAGCAATCCTTTTATAATTCCGGCTGGGTGTATATTTCCAGAGAATGTTCTTGACTTTTACTCTAAAGGTTATCAAGAGTCTTTCTTAATGGCAGAATCAGAGCTGCAATATATTATTTTTGCCTAGGTTCTTCTTTTAAGAAAAATGATCAGGAAAGGGAAAAAAGAAATGCTTGAAGACATCTACAGTACATCACTATTCCTTAGGATGTTTTATTTATATATCTATATATCTATATATATCTACCTACTAGAAATTAATGGAGATAATAATAAATTTCAAGAAAAGCAGCCATTGGTAGATAAATGCCAGGCACTTATCTACCAATCCATCCCATAAATGGGTAAAATGACACGGATTTCAAGTGCTTTTCTTTCATTTCAGGGCTTACATCTTGGAGCTGTTCCATTTACACACTCGTAAAAGGTTCAAATTGTTTTGTTTTAATTCTATATTAAGTAATCCAAACACAGTATTTTTTTAAGTACATTTTTTAATAAAGTTAATGAACTAAATGTGCTGTTTACTTACTGGAACCACCAAATATCTTTATGTATACATATTCTTTTTTATCTTTTTTTTCTAACACTAATTCAGCTTATTAATTACAGTGTTTTAATTATATAAGCAAGTTAATTGCAGCATTCTAATTTGGGACACATTAAGCCTACTGCCAGTGCCAGGTAATAAAACATGTTTTTATTGTAAAAAGATTAAGCAGTTCTCTCCAGGACTTGATCAAACCTCAGTGTGTCTGGGCTTTGAAGTTACAGCTGTACACCCTGGAAGACACCAGATCTGGAAAGGCTGCATCTGAAAGATGCATTTACAGTTGCATCTGTTTGCTACTTATGTGGTTCTTTGAGTACATAGCATTTAATGACACATTGCTTCATACTGCCAATCTTGTTCAGGATTTAGTTCTAGTTGTTCTTTTTAAGTTAAATCTTAAAAGGAAAAAAAAAACATGTATTTTTCAGGATCACTGCTTGACTTACATTCTCTATATTTTTAGCTCAGTCTCAGTTTTACTTCAAGAGAGCTAAATAATTCTCTCTCACAGAGTATCTTCAAGTATGATTTTCTTTAGACCCCTAAAAACTGTACCAGAGCAAATGTCTCTTTAACATAATGTCTCTAAGAGTGGTTAGTCTACTGCTTCAAAGAAATTTTGATTCCAGATATGCTATCTCTAAGCAGGGAGGATTCATCAGCAGAACAACCCTAAGTAGAGCTGTGGACAATTAAAAGGACACTAACAAAATCTTGGCATTTTGTGTCAGTCAGAAGGGGCATCTACATGACTTTTCATTTTCTTTCTGCTTTTATAACAATATAATATCAATAACAATTCAGGGGCATGAGTAATGAAGTGTGCCCATGTAATACCACTACTTCACAAGCTGCCCTCACTTCCTACAGGCATCCAAGTACAATTCAAGGTGATTATCATCACATATACAAGAGGGAAAATATCAACTCTGGTTTGGTTGCAATAGACAAGAGGTCCAATTCAGGGGCTCTCTGAGTCCAACTCCATATTCCCAGAATGCAGCATTTTGTAGTTTACTACTGACAGGAACAGATGTTGCTGCTTATGGGTTAACAAGAAGCCACTGTAGTAAATATGGCCTCCGATATAGGAACTTTATTCCACCATCAGAAAAAAAAAAATTAAAAAGAAGAAGCTTATCCCCTCCCCACCCCTTTTGTTTAGTTTTATAGTTCAACAATACAGTCTGTTGTTTCCAATTCTTCCTGACCAGATGGGCATCACTTTGCCAGGGTTGTCTTTTTAAAGATTCTTGTCTTCTCATTTTGTGTCCAAAATATTTAAGCGTTACTTTCCTTCTTTGTCCAATGAGAAGTTAGGTTTTCCTTCATCTAGCACTGAATAATTTGTTCTTCTGGTAGTCCAGGATATTCTCAATGATTTTTTTCCAGCACCACTATCCACGGGCATCAATTTTCTGATGGTCCAGCTTTCCGGGCTATATATTACAATCGGGAAGACCACCATCTTGACAGTACATATCTTTGTATCAGTATGATGTGTCTACACTTTAATATTAAATTATGAAAATATAAATATTAAATATAAAGAAAGTGCCAGTTTGGTTTAGTGGTTAAGGTGCTGGGCTAGAAAACAGGGGACTGAGTTCTAGTCCTGCCTTAGGCATGAAAGCCAGCTGGGTGACCTTGGGCCAATCACTCTCTCTCAGCCCAACTCACCTCACAGGGTTGTTGTTGTGGGGAAAATAGGAGGAGGAAGATTTGGTATGTTCGCCACTTTGAGTTGTTTATAAAAAGTAATAAAGGCGGGATCAAAATTATATATATATATATAGTGTGAAACTGTCATAGTTTTTCTTGCAAACACCACTATCTTTAGTTCACCTTCTCTTCAAATTTCTGAGCCTAGAAAGATACCACTTCCTAGGCTTAAGATACCACTTCAGTTTCATCTCTACTTGCTTTGATTGTTAGTTTTGCCTGTGGACTGACTGACTGACCGATATATAGAGCAGACTGGTTCTTGCATTCTCTTCTTTCACCAAGACATTCCTTAAGCCTTTTTTGTTTCCAACCATCCAAGTGGTATCATCTGCATATCTGAGGTTGCCTTCTTCCAGAAATTTTACGTATTCAGTATATAAGTTAAATTAACAAGGTGACATTATACAACCTTAGCACACTTCCTTCCAAACACTGAACGGTTTAGTTGCTTCTACATCTTGTAGCTCTCATTCCGTATATTGTTGAAGTCTGGATTGTAACATAAGGAACATTTTCTTACTCGCATATGACATTAGAGCAATTGCTTGGTAGTTTCAGCATTCCTTAATGTACTCTTTTTTTGGTGCTGGGATATTAACTGATCTCCCCCAGAGCTCTCTATACCTGCTTACAAACACTTTGGTGGCACTTTTAACTTCATTACCTTGTAAAGTTTAAATAATTCTGTTGGGTTTTCGTTAACTCCTGCAATTCTGCTGCTAGCAGTATTTTCTAATTCACTTTCAGAATGTTGGTGATCAAACCTCAATTATAGTCCATACTATACAAAGTTGAGGGAACAGCTCAAAAAATGGTAAGATGCTTATATTATTTCAACCATATATTTTCCAGTTGCACAAATTGCTTTCATCATGGAGCTGTGTTGACTGTATTATGAGGTGGGGTTTGTGTAAAGGCCTGAAGTAGTATAACACTTAAGTTCCAGGCAAATCTCAGAAAGTACTTTTGCAGAAATGCTACAGGGCAGCAAGCATAATGAAGCTGGCAAAGTTTTCCAAAAAAACATTGCCTCATATTGGACATCATCACTACGTACATTTGCTTTGGCTTTCTAATTCTCACCCTTCTTTTACTAATGCCAGACCCACTTAATACAGGCTCTTTAACTGCTTTCTTAACTCCTCACCCTTACAAACTATTTTTTAATATTATTTCATTACCTTATTTGGGCAAATAAGCTTCAGAAAAAGTTATTTCAGCTTTAATTAGAGCATGGTATTACACAAATTCATTCAATAATTTAAAATATGGGTCAAGTCTTTCTGAAACTAGATCTGGTTCTCCTTTTGTAAGTAAAAATGAAAATCAAATTTACTGACAGAAACCAATTTGTTGAAGGATCTGAGCATACCAGGTAGGAAGGTATAAAGTATTGTTATACCAACTTTGATCTTACAATGAAACATCATCAAAACCTATTTTACATTAAAATCATAAAATATTATCAAGCACAATAATAGTTAGGAATTATATAAACAAGATAACTCACCCTAACCACTTTAAGATAAATCAGTGTAAAATGCTAGTGCAATTAAATATTTTTTGATCTTGGAATACTTATACCAGTCACATCTCCATTTGAGGTGGGGCAGTTCCACAGCAGAAGTTTTTGTCATTATAATTGCCTGAGAAGGCTTCCAGAACCCACATCTTTTGAATACCACTCCATTATTTCTTTCAACATATACTTGCATTAGCAATAATGGTCAAGCTAGAGACTCTGGCCCCTGGTCTGGTAATGATGAACCCAGGCTTTCTGTAACACAAGACTCATACACTTTGGCATTCATTTCAATCTAACCCTCCCTCCCTGCTCCCAAAAGTAATCATCAGCACTCCCACCCAATGTTTAAAAAGTAATATAAGAGTCTTAGGTTGCTAAAGTTAATTCAGACCGATTAGGAAATCATCCAAGAGGTTGTAGGACAGATGGATCATTTCAAAAGAGAAGAAAGAAGGTAGAATGGGTATAGACCTGGGAAGGCTGGTGACTGGAGAAGGGATAAATATCCTTCAGATGGCAATGAAAATAATTTCCTTTTGATGTTTCAAATACAGTAATAAATGCTCCACAAAGAACAAATAATAAACTGTAATTGGAAGGGTTGCTTACGATTAATTATATTTTCCTATATTATCCCTTTTCAAAAGATCTGAAAAACTGTGTGTATGTTTCTTTCCTCATTTTATCAACCCTACATGATAAACTATGCTGAGAAACCCTGACTAGTTTAAGATACCCAATAAATTAGATCTGAATCTTGGACTTTCTAGTCCAAGTCTAGTCCAGTATTTTATTTCTTTTCCACTATATACTATTACATATACTACTACAGTAGTACTACTATTTACTGGGCAAAATCTTTGTTAGGTATATGACTGTATTCCTATTTTTATCTATTTTATATTCAGTTAACTCATATTTCATGACAAAAGAAGTAAGTCTGCCTTCTTAACAGCTTAGACATTTGATAATTAATAAGTAATTCTCATAGTTGTTCAAACTTTGAATATTGCCCAAGTCACAGTTGGTATCTAAACAATGGAATAGCCATCGAATGATAACAAAAACCCTTTTCATCTCTAAAATGCCCAACAAGTACCTGGGATTGCTGCCAGAATTTCACATTCAATATAGCCCTGCAGGATATAGTGAAGCTCAATTTAATTGCTGCTGGAAAAACATAAATCCTTATTTACTGTGTGAAAAGCATATAAATCCAATTTAAAATTAAAGTCAACAATGAATCTATTATAAATTTTATACATAGATATTGATGGGTGACTTAGTTTTCAGTATACATCACTGAGAAAAAGAAGATTCCCATTCTCTTCCTTCAACTTTTTCTTGCAGGGGCAAAATATAATATAAGCCTGCCATAAAGTTCAATAAACAGTATTTTAGGAACTGTCTGAACAATTTGTCTGTTGAGTAAATTAAAACTAAGCAATTGTTAAATAGAGTTTATTAGTAGCAAGTTTAAAACACGCCACCAGAAACCTTAATTATATGGTGCCACTAACTTGTGTTTCCTTTTCTATAATCCCCTCTATATCCTGAAAAACAGTCTTCCATTGTACTATAGCAGAAAAACTTCTGGAGCTAGTTACCTAAACAGTGTATATCCTATGCTGATCAATGTGTTCTATAATTTAGCTACAGTGAACAAATGTCTTCCACTGACCACATTCCATCTATTAGGCAAGTGACCTGCTGAGGTTATCATAGACCAGTTCAATTCAAGATCTTTCTTAAGTTTGCTCTCTTGAAAAAGGACTTGAACTTTGCTTATTCTTTAAAGAACTTAAATTCATTTAAATGCATTCTTTTAAAAATGTATAAAGATTTATCAACATCAAAACTGTATTTGTTACAAACTTGAATCTTGAATAGGTGAATTTGCTAATAGGAATGCAAACTGTAATACATTGTGCTGTATTGCTGCATAATGCATAAAGTCATGATACTAAAAGAAGTATTTTTAAAATTCTTCTAGCTCAGGAATTTTGAAATACAAACACTGCAGGGATTATAGTTACATGTTTTATTACATCAACATCAGATCCAGAACAGCATGTCCATCTAAATCTAGTGTTTTACCTTTAGTTTATCCCACTTTTAAATTTTCCATAATGTCCTTGATTTAGCCTCTCATACCTGCCATAGTCAAGAAGCTCATTAGAGCTAACTGAAATGACATTTGCAGAAATTCCTTGCAAATCTAGAGTCAGAACAAGTTTCTCTGGACCTAAATCTCTATTAACCATTCATATTTTTCTCTTTCTACTTTATAGTCTTCCTTGCAGCACGCTATAGCATGGATGTCATTGAAGCACCCTACATTTCTTCTCTGTTATATTCATTTTGGGTCAATACACCAGGGTGGTGCAGAGACCTAGATTTACAGAACAAAATTGATTCAGAACATACCTGGGTGCACACATAACCTCTGTTGAGAAAACCCTGAAGCAGCTCTGTCTTTTTCCTGGGCTTGTGCGGCTGCTGTCCACAGTTGAAGCGCAATCTCAGGAAAAAACAGTTTTGATTTATTTGTTGCTGATGGGCAGCAGAATCTTCAAACATCCTCCAATACCTTTCTGAGGAATTGTATTTTCATGATGTATTGAACATATAAACAGAGAGTGGTCTGAATATCCTAGAGGGGTTGTAGGCTGTTCTAGAGATGGGGACCATTACTTAGAAGGCTTTAATACAGTGTCTTTGTGCTATTCCTTGAAATGTGGGATATACTGTACAACAAGCTCTGTTTACTAAATTTCACTGGATGGGCAGATTCAACTTGAAAAAGAGTCATGGAAATATCCAGGCCCTGAGCCACGTAGGTATTCCCAACAGAAGCTATATGCATGCCTCACACCCCCAAAATCAGATTCTACCCTTTCCATCTGTATCTCTGTATAATGTACATCTTGGCCTTCTCTTTTCTCCTGGATCATTATGTTACCTTGCATCTTTTATTATCATCTTTGGACTATTTAGGGCTCCCACTCCCCCAGTTCCATTTTCATTTTTTCTCTTCAATGAACATCCATCCAAATATATATGTGTAATATATTTTAAGGGCCATTCCCATACTGCACAGCAGCCAATCCAGGCTTACACAAAAAAATATTACAGCTAATTTAACTGTCTAATGGAAAACTGTCTTCTCTGAAGCACGTCCCATTGTTTTTAGGTAAGTACATAAACAACTTCAACCTTTCAGAGCAACTTTCTATAGAAAGAAGAGATGGCTTTATGTAAAAGGATAAGTGGGGTTAATATTTTGCATCTGGAAACCTGTATGAATACACAAATCTATTTTCTCTTGAAAACTAAAGAATCCTCTTCACTGCAATAAATATGTAACCAGCACTGTTAAAACTAGCCAGTAGATGGTGCCGTTTAATCATTACTGATCTAGGGTAATCAATGTCTGTGATTAAACAAAGTTAAGAACTTCATTATACTAGAAAGATACCATTCCTTTGCTGTTCAGTAAAAAGTCCACAGAAATTAACCATATGATGCCTTGTGCCTTATGTAAATGGTTTTATGCTTAGTAGTATCTTTTGCTAACTGTGCATAGAATAATCAATAATAAAGGGAAACAAAAAAGAATTGGTGGGCAAGTTGTAATTAGTACTAGTGTGAACAATCTTTACATTTATATAATGTTTTCGTTGTTGGACTAGAGGTTTGCACAAAATATTTAGAGCATAGTCTTAGAATTCTCATTTGTATTATTTCCCACCTTATAAGTGTTAAGAATGAATGGACACTTTATTTTTCTGTATAATGTAATGATAAAGATGCTCATGAGTCAAGTTCAAATTCTGGAGGTTTTATGGACAGACCCATACAGCTTCCTTGGCAACTGTACAAAACACAGCTGCCACTGGCTTCTGCTTTTTTTCCCATTCTAAACCCAGATGCCAGCACTGCAGAAGCATTTCAAGTTACTTTTAAGTCCTAACAAGGGTACCAAAAGCAATCTGCAAAATAGGACAAAGTATATTATTACCCCAAACATGAAAAACCAAGGCCATAAATTAAAAGGAATAGAATTAAAATATTACATCATATATTTAAAAAAGAATAGTAAATAGAATATTTTCACTGTCCGCCAAAATGGAACCAAGGTGGTGTTAGGCTAACAGGGAATTCCATAAGTTCCTTTTACCGGAGAGATCTGTCTGTCTGCCTGACTATCCTTACATTTAGATTCTTATCATCGACTTTGCAGGAAAAGAAATAAAATTTGTCTACGGAATCTCTGAAGTTCTGTCTGTGGGATACACTAATATGAATAAAACCAATACTAATTTACACAAGGAAAATAAGCACAATAAATAAAAAGCTAGTCCCAGCATAACTAATCTGTTCAAATATAAAATACATGGGAAAAGAGAAATGAGAGGTACCAACATATGATGCCAGATGAACCTCCTTGAGAAGGGCATCAACAGCCAGACAGCCATTTCTTTTGTGATTTCCTACTTAATTTTATTCATATCAAATAGAAACAATAAAATGAAATCTTACAATATTTCCTAAAAATAAGACAGGCAGGGCAGAGCAATCAGTTCCACTATCTCATTATAAAAGCCTTATTTTTATACCAGACAATCTTATATAGCACAGCTTGATTTGAGAGACAATTTAAAATAGGAATTTGGACTGGGCTCAGAAGCACATGAAGGAGATGTAACTGGTGTACATATTTCAGGCAGAAGGTGTCTATGCTTCCCAACGTTAATTAAGAGAAATGTAGCACCATTTTCTGTAATTCAGAACTTCTGAATTAAGTTCAGTCGAGCATCACATGGAATACAGTATGAAAGTCAATGACAAAACTTACAAAAACATGGCTAAGAATGGCCACACCCTGGAACCTTGACAGAATTGAAGCACTTCCCTTGGTAACAGCTTTCTTACTTATCAGAAAGCAGCACATCCAAACTATCATCTGCCATTTCATAGCCACTAAAGTTTGGTTCTTCAGCAAAGGATCGTTACCTTGTCGTGGTGCTGGAGCTTGAGCACCTCAATGATGCCATGAGCTAAACCGTGAAGGGCCACCCAAGACGGGAAGGTCATGACAGAGAGGTCAGACTAAATGCGATCCCTGGAGAAGGTAATGGCAACCCACCTCAGTATTCTTGCCGTGAAAACTAAATGGATCAGTACAACCAGAGATATGTCGGTATACCATCGGAAGATGAGACCCCCAGGTCGGAAGATGGTCAAAATGCTACTGGGGAGGAACAGAGGATGAGCTCAACTAGCCCCAGACGTGATGACGCAGCTAGCTCAAAGCCGAAAGAACGGCTAGCGGCCGACGGTGCTGGTGGTGAACGGCGAATCCGATGTTCTAAGGATCAACACACCATCGGAACCTGGAATGTAAGATCTATGAGCCAGGGCAAATTGGATGTGGTTATTGGTGAGATGTCAAGATTAAAGATAGACATTCTGGGCGTCAGTGAACTGAAATGGACTGGAATGGGCCACTTCACATCAAATGACCACCAGATCTACTACTGCGGACAAGAGGACCACAGAAGAAATGGAGTAGCCTTCATAATTAATAGTAAAGTGGCTAAAGCAGTGCTTGGATACAACCCAAAAAATGATAGAATGATCTCAATTCGAATTCAGGGCAAGCCATCTAACATCACAGTGATCCAAATATACGCCCCAACCACAAATGCTGAAGAAGCTGAAGTAGAGCAGTTCTATGAGGATCTGCAGCACCTACTGGACAACACACCTAAAAGAGATGTTATTTTCATCACAGGAGACTGGAATGCTAAGGTGGGCAGTCAAATGACACCTCGAATTACAGGTAAGTATGGCCTGGGAGAACAAAACGAAGCAGGACACAGGCTGATAGAATTTTGCCAAGACAATTCACTCTGCATAACAAACACTCTCTTCCAACAACCTAAGAGACGGCTTTATACATGGACTTCACCAGATGGACAACACCGAAATCAGATTGATTACATCCTTTGCAGCCAAAGGTGGCGGACATCTGTACAGTCAGTAAAAACAAGGCCTGGAGCTGACTGTAGTTCAGATCACGAACTACTTCTTGCACAATTTAGGATCAGACTAAAGAGATTAGGGAAGACCCACAGATCAGCTAGATATGAGCTCACTAATATTCCTAAGGAATATGCAGTGGAGGTGAAGAATCGATTTAAGGGACTGGACTTAGTAGATAGGGTCCCGGAAGAACTCTGGACAGAAGTTGGCAGCATTGTTCAGGAGGCGGCAACAAAATACATCCCAAAGAAAGAGAAAACCAAGAAGGCAAAATGGCTGTCTGCTGAGACACTAGAAGTAGCCCAAGAAAGAAGGAAAGCAAAAGGCAACAGTGATAGGGGGAGATATGCCCAATTAAATGCAAAATTCCAGAGGTTAGCCAGAAGAGATAAGGAATTATTTTTAAACAAGCAATGCGCGGAAGTGGAAGAAGACAATAGAATAGGAAGGACAAGAGACCTCTTCCAGAAAATTAGAAACATTGGAGGTAAATTCCAGGCAAAAATGGGTATGATCAAAAACAAAGATGGCAAGGACCTAACAGAAGAAGAAGAGATCAAGAAAAGGTGGCAAGAATATACAGAAAACCTGTATAGGAAGGATAACAATATCGGGGATAGCTTTGACAGTGGGGTCGGTGAGCTAGAGCCAGACATCCTGAAGAGTGAGGTTGAGTGGGCCTTAAGAAGCATTGCTAATAACAAGGCAGCAGGAGACGACGGCATCCCAGCTGAACTGTTCAAAATCTTGCAAGATGATGCTGTCAAGGTAACGCATGCTATATGCCAGCAAATTTGGAAAACACAAGAATGGCCATCAGACTGGAAAAAATCAACTTATATCCCCATACCAAAAAAGGGAAACACTAAAGAATGTTCAAACTATCGAACAGTGGCACTCATTTCACATGCCAGTAAGGTAATGCTCAAGATCCTGCAAGGTAGACTTCAGCAGTTCATGGAGCGAGAATTGCCAGACGTACAAGCTGGGTTTAGAAAAGGCAGAGGAACTAGAGACCAAATTGCCAATATCCGCTGGATAATGGAAAAAGCCAGGGAGTTTCAGAAAAACATCTATTTCTCTTTTATTGACTATTCTAAAGCCTTTGACTGTGTGGACCATAACAAATTGTGGCAAGTTCTTAGTGGTATGGGGATACCAAGTCATCTTGTCTGCCTCCTGAAGAATCTGTATAACGACCAAGTAGCAACAGTAAGAACAGACCACGGAACAACAGACTGGTTTAAGATTGGGAAAGGAGTACGGCAGGGCTGTATACTCTCACCCTACCTATTCAACTTGTATGCAGAACACATCATGCGACAAGCTGGCCTTGAGGAATCCAAGGCTGGAGTTAAAATCTCTGGAAGAAACATTAACAATCTCAGATATGCAGATGATACCACTTTGATGGCTGAAAGTGAAGAGGAACTGAGGAGCCTTATGATGAAGGTGAAAGAAGAAAGTGCAAAAGCTGGCTTGCAGCTAAACCTCAAAAAAACCAAGATTATGGCAACCAGCTTGATTGATAACTGGCAAATAGAGGGAGAAAATGTAGAAGCAGTGAAAGACTTTGTATTCCTAGGTGCAAAGATTACTGCAGATGCTGACTGCAGTCAGGAAATCAGAAGACGCTTAATCCTTGGAAGAAGAGCAATGACAAATCTCGATAAAATAGTTAAGAGCAGAGACATCACACTGACAACAAAGGCCCGCATAGTTAAAGCAATGGTGTTCCCTGCAGTAACATATGGCTGCGAGAGCTGGACCATAAGGAAGGCTGAGCGAAGGAAGATCGATGCTTTTGAACTGTGGTGTTGGAGGAAAATTCTGAGAGTGCCTTGGACTGCAAGAAGATCCAACCAGTCCATCCTCCAGGAAATAAAGCCAGACTGCTCACTTGAGGGAATGATATTAAAGGCCAAACTGAAATACTTTGGCCACATCATGAGAAGACAGGACACCCTGGAGAAGATGCTGATGCTAGGGAGAGTGGAAGGCAAAAGGAAGAGGGGCCGACCAAGGGCAAGATGGATGGATGATATTCTAGAGGTGACGGACTCGTCCCTGGGGGAGCTGGGGGTGTTGACGACCGACAGGAAGCTCTGGCGTGGGCTGGTCCATGAAGTCACGAAGAGTCGGAAGCGACTAAACGAATAAACAACAACAAAGTTTGGTTGAACTTCAATATCTTTTGTGTATTTGAGTTAAGTTTAGGAGCAAATTCATTCTGGGTGCAAGGCAGTTAGTGGCTACCATAAGTACTTTTCAGAACCCACCCACCCCCGCATGTGACTGCTAAGAGCACTAGAGGGAGTAATGAGTTGGCAGCTATATTTAATCAATCAATCAATCAATCAATCAATCAATCAATGAAATAAAGTTGCTACAAAGCCATGGCACTTCAGCAGCAGAAAAAAGAAGTGCCAGAAAAAAAGATCTGAGATATTTTTCAAATCATCCACACAATGTTTCCAAATTCAACTACATATTAACTGAATTTTCAGCCCACTATTCATCCAGGTTCCAAACTTGTTCAGAAGGGAGAATCAAAATCTCACTAGTCACAGGCATATTCTTCCTACAACTAATCCACTAATTTTTTAATCTATTCTTTATTCCGCACTCAAACAGCTTAAATACACGGTGAATATATATTTTAGATCACAGGCAACATAGCATCCTCATATAGGGATTATGGAACTGTAGCTTCCATAATCCCTAGTCACTGGTCATGCTGGTTGGCACTGGATGGAATTATATCCTCAACATCTGAAAAGCAGTAGGTTGCCAATTCATATTTTAGAATATGAATTAGAATATTTAATCTTGCCTTTATCATTAAATTGCTATAGGATCTTAGACTTTACTTGTTTTCTAAAACTAAGCCCGACCCATGTTCCATGCATGGGAAAAATACTGATTTCCTTTATGGTATTAAGGGGGTATTACAATTATATAATGCTACAACTTCCAAGTCTGATCCTTTGCATTAATGTACATTTCAGCCCCCACCTAGAATTATACTTAAATCTACACTAGCTTTTCCAGACCTGGTCAATATCTAGATTCACAAGTGTCATCTCCGAGAAGTCTCAGCCAGCATAGCCACTGTGGAGAATTCTGGGGGTTTACTATAAGTCCACACATCTGGAAAGATTCGGAAATATTGTTTTATGCAAACCACTGAATCCCACATGCTGCTTTCTCCTTGCACTACCTCCATCATCTTTAGCACTGTTGTGGAAAACAAAGCTCAGGGAACCAGTAGATAAAATGCACCTGTGCTAGGTTCTCATTCCTGATTCTCAATGTTCTTCGCAGTTCCAGCCCAAATCTACTTTTTCCCATGCATATGGGAGAAAGATTTGGCACTGTTGGGATCTTTTTATTTTTGCTGTCCTGCTTTGAGATTCCTTTGAGATTAAGATGGGAGCCTGAAAACATTGGATCATCTAAAAGACAGAAATCCTGGTCTCTCTTACAAAATCATTGTGAAGATTAAATAAATATCAATGTTACATCATTGCAAATTGTTAAGGTATTATGTTACAATTAGATGAGTTGCATATTTGAGAAGTATTGGTCATACATAATAAAACTCATAAATGAATCTCTCTTTTCTGTGGAGAATATTGAGATGGTTTTCAAAACAACATATGCAACTTGAGAATTTCATTGTAAAATTTGATTAAAATGCTGTTTAAAAATAATAAAAATGAAAGATTCCTATGTATAGGTAGTCCTTGCTTAATGACCATTCATTCAGCAAGTGTTTTAAGTTATGATGGTGCTGAATGAGGGGCACTTACAATGGGTCCTCATACTTGTGGCTGTCTCAGAGTCCCTGTGTTCACGTGATCACAATCTGGGCACTTGGCAACCAGCTCTCAATTACAATCTTGCAGCATCCCGTAGTCATGTGATCACCATTTGCAACCTTGACTGTAGGCTTCCGACAAGCAAAGACAATGGGGAAGCTGGCAGGAGGTTGCTGTGCTTAACAATGGCATGGGATTCACTTAACAATGACAATGACAACCGGAAGTGCTGGAACTGCCATTGCTAAGTGTGACATCACACTTTATGACTGTGTTGCTTGGTGATGGAAATTCCTGTCCCAATTACTGTTGTTAACTGAGGACTACCTGTACCCACATAGATATCTTAAAAAATGCCTCCCTTCAAAATTGCTCTCATTTTTTAATCTCTTCTCATGGCTATTGCAGTTTTAAAAAGGAGTTCCAGGCCAAATCTATTTGTAATGCCTCTTAGAGATAAGGGCCTACCTTGTTTCACTAAACAAAAATACAAACAAAAGTCTATCTGAAAGACCCCTCTGCTAATCTGAGCTGGGGGTGTGATTTTGACATTAAGTAACATATTTTAAGTAATTAGAGCAATAGGTTTTGCTCCTCTTTAGAAGAACCCAATGGGTTACTTTTAAATACCTCTATCTTTTGAAGACCAACATTTCGATTAAGTTTTCAAAATCACTTTGTTAAAGGGTCCCAAGGATCTCTGGCACAACAGGCCTTTTGTGTGCAATCTGTCCACAGTACTCTTGAGCTCATTTGTTTGTTTTATTTAATTCTCATGGGCAACTCTCCTCTACAGCAAGCTTAGAGGGTTCTCTCAACCCCTCCTTTATGCTGTCTCTGAAAGAAACACAGGCACCGATTTGCCGAGGGAGAAGAAAGAAAGAAAGAAAGAAAGAAAGAAAGAAAGAAAGAAAGAAAGAAAGAAAGAAAGACACTCAGTTTTAACATGAATAATTTTGTTTTAATGTTGCCTCTTTCAGTTGGCACACTCAAGTCCCATGTTACAAACATGTGAAATGTGTCTACATAGAAGAGGAAGCAAAATGAGTAGAGGTCTCTGGACAGCTTTAAAGTGGCAACTCGCCTGTTTACTCACAGCCAGCAAGCCAGAAGTGAGACACAGTCTGACTGCAGAAGCTGGCCTGTTCATTTAATAAAGCCCTAATCTTGTGTAATGGGAGTGAGCTCACCACTGTACAAAGTACTAATTATCAGCAGCATTTTCCAGAGCATATGAATAATTTCCCCCTGTGAGAAAGAGGCCCAAGGCACAACTCTGAGTAGCTCTAAGTGCTTAATCCAAAACATGAATGGCTCCAGTGGACTCTTAGACTTGCTTGCAAAGGATGCTTGCAAATGCTTGCTTGCAAAGGTTCTGAATAGTGAAGCAAGTTTAGTAGGAAATGTGTCACAAGCAATACCTGTGTGGGGTTTCCCCCTCTTTACGTAGTTAGGCTTTTCTGGTATCAAAGTTGGCACTCACCAAACGTATTGCATTATTTGAAATTCAGTTTCTCAACGAAGTTTTTGAACACATTCTAATGATGTCTGAAGGGTTGCACGGATTTATAGTATACATATATCATTCTGCTTTTTAAGATGCCTAAGCCACTGGAAACCAGCTTCAGTAAAACTTCAGGAAATCATACTTTAGGCTGTGTTTAATCAACGCTTTTCTACCTCTACCCCCACCCACTATATGCTTATGTATTGGTGGAATTCCCCTGGCTTGGCAAAAATCCAGGTTTGTCAAGATTTGAAGTATTCTTTTCTATGCTTCTAACGAAGCAATAAGAAACTCAGCAAAAAGAGAGCAACTCAGTTGGTTGCATGTACATCTGAAGAGGCTTTATGTATTTAGATATAATGGTAAATCATAATTTTAATAGCATATTTAATGGTCTACCTCTAAAGTAGAATTTAGGCTACAGTACATCCATAATCTCAGATGAGCCAGTCGAAGTATCAGGCTCAATGTTTCTTTCTCATTGTCTGCATTCCTAAGATTTCTACTGAGTTTAGTTTCACTTTTTTGGAAAGTTTTTGTTGTTGTATTAAAATCAAATATAGTTGTTTAAAATAAATTTTAATCAGTAAACAAATGGACCAACCCCCCCCCTCCCCTTTGTAAGATAGCTTCCCAATCTCTGAGAATTTGAATATAACAAGCTGGTTTTTGTTAAAATCAAAATCAACTTGGCTGTTTCTTCTATTCATAAGCATGACCTGATTCTATTTCTATTCTATCTATAATCTGGATATTAGGTGCTGCCCTTTGCAACATTACAGAGCTCCAGAGAAACATCCAAGTAGGTTCATATTTATCTTCTGTGCCTAGATAAATTAAAATCTCTACCTGTCCGGCCCTATTGAATTCCAGACATGGAAAACACTGTAAAATTCTCTCTGTTTCTGTCTCATTTTTGGGTGGTTTCCTCAGGCTAAAAAAATGTCGAGGCATTATTGGGCAGATAGATACAAATAATCTTGCTTAATCCACAAAAAAATCAGTTTGATGGCTTGTGGTTGGCTCTGGAATGACCTAAGCATTTTTTACCTCCAAAAATGCTTGCCAATGAGTCCTCACTCCACTTGCTGGAACTATTTTCGGTACAATGCAGTGTATAAAAAATGCATCGCAAACTGCTATTTTTATTTTAATTCTGATACCTTGCCAACAGTTGATTTTTTCCCTGAGAAAATGTAACCTGTAAATTCTAAAAATGAACAGATATACTCTTAATTGTTATGTGACACACTGTTTTATGAAGTATTACTTTGATCATACTCTAGTCCTCTTATATGTACAAAAGCATTTCAGATTGAACCTTACTTATGAGGAAACAGATGTTCTCCTGGGATCAGCCATCCCTAATTAGGAGCAATCCAAATGTGGTGGTTGCAACTTCCGGGATTCTTGGAGAAAACTTTATTGGGAAACACTGAGCAAATTACTGGGAAATACTGAGCAAATCATGCTCGATATAATTATGCTCAGAAATACAATTTATTGGGAAACACTGAGCAAATTGTGAGAGTTGCTTAGGTGAACTCTCATAATTTGAATGCAGTTACAAGCACAATATTATGGTGACAGAAGAGCAATGAATAGCTAATAAATAAAATTGTTTCTAACACTGAATGAAAATGCTGCAACGAAAAGCAAATCCATTTTCCGGCTGCAAAAAGAATTATATTTTAATGTTCAAAATTCATATTGTATATTTGCTGATGTTCAAATTTATATGCCTGCATTTGACCTTACCATTTTAAAATCACAGCCATCAGCTTCTTTCACAAAAACTAAGGCTCATCTCTCTGCAAATGTATACCAATTCTAGTTAAAATATAATCAATTTTGAATCTTACAAGAAATACTTTTAATTTCCAATATCCTTTAATTCAAACTACAGTCATCTGACCTATATGGTGGGAAGATCACCCCTTACTACTGATTATACATTTTGATTTTCATGAGTCTTTAATTCTACAGTTGTATTGATAATCAGGAACAGATAAGGCAGAAGTGAGACATTGGCACCATCATCATCAATAATGGAAGCTAGTCCTGCAGTATGTAGATGTCTACAAGTTCATCATCCCTTATTTGGTGATGATGGATGAATCACAGTGAGCTTCTGCATGCATATTTTCACTCTCCTTCCTTGTATTCCACTTTAGAACAAATTGTAATTATGCACAAATTTCAAGGACAGAAATTTGTCTAACCTTAGTTAATTAACCAATGTATGAACCCATAAGACTGTACTATATTGTTTCCATAACATTTGCTTATCATATACTGAAAAACTGGTGTCCTAGGTTATAAGAAACATCAAGCATACTTATTTAGATTTAAAAATTATGTTAGTCACTTGCAATTTTAATTGTTAAATTATATTTTGTAAATCCTAATATGTCATTACATGCAACTCTCCCAATCACCAGCAATTATCTGCAGTTTATTAAGTGAAACAATTGTAATGATTTTTTGTAGAAACTTATGTTCAAATATAGGTTACATTTTATTTAATTAAAATTTAAGGACACTACATATTATTTCCCGGAACAAATTATAAGATTGGGAAGGAGGGGTATCTCCCAATCAGTTAGGGTTACTGTTAGGGTTAGAACTTCTCCAAGTGTCAGTATTCTTGGTTTTCCCAATTTCCTTCCCACTTTAATAGGAATAAAAGCTTTAACCCAGGTTCAGAATTCTTGATTTGTCAAGGTATTAAAGTCCTTGGACTTAATAAAGAACTTCAGTACACTTAGTGCCATTCAGAAACCCTTACTAATACTTGCAAAAAAATGCCCTATATGGACAAAAATGAAAATGTTAGGGTTTCCAATTACATCATGAAAAAATAATGCACTGAGCCCTCAGTGCTTATTGTTTAACTTGCCATTGTAATTTTCCAAGTTCACATTAAGTTGTTCTGCCTGTCTGAGAAACAAAAACAGAAGCAATAGTACAAGAGCCATGAAGACTGCTGAGTTCAGCTACTTTTACTCTTACATTGTAGAACTGGGGGAAAAAAAGACTGGTTTGAGGTGTAAACCTAATACACCAATGTGTTTCAGTGATAGATTAAGTTCTAGTATGGAGCATGTAATAATTCATTTTGACCCATGCCTAGGGATACAAAGGGTAGTCAGAAGAATGGAAGAAAATATTGCTTGTGGAAAAGAACAAACATAAAGAACAATTTATCATATAAAGCTATCGAAAAATCAGTACAAATGAAAATGGAGAGAAATTGTTTAAAAAGCATGAAAAAAAGGTGGGATGAAAATCAATTAGAAAAAATCTGCTGGCAGATAGTCATATCCTTCTCACAAAATGCCTTTTCTTCTTCATCTCAAGCTTAAACTAAAATTTAACACCTGAGGTTTTCTACAAGCTTGAATTAACATTTCATTTCCTGGAGTCTGGAAGTTATTGTCATGTGGTTCTTGGCTCCCTAACACTGGGGTTTGTCACATGTTTAATACTGACTAGTCTAAAGACAGAATGATCTTCTGAATAAAATACTAAAGAGTGCTAACGTACGTTTGATCATGAAAGCGGGGGGCAGCAGGAGTGGAAAACAAGGTTAATCGAGTCTACAAGAATGGCAATAGAATGATGGAAGGGTGTGCTGGGTAGTAACAAACTCCCCTCTGCCACACTCCAAAAGAAATTGTGCCTCGAGACATAATAAAGCATATTAGTTCCGGCCATAAAATATCCCAGCACATGAGAGAGTAAGCCATGCTTGCCTTTTTCATTTTCCACAGTCATCTACAACAAGTAGCAGCTCTTCGAAAAATATGAATAAAAAAACTTGATCCCATGAAAAAAAGCCAACACAACTCATCCCAAACTAAAATACATTACTTTTAAATTAATCCAGTGTTTCTCAAACTTGGCAACTTTAAGATGTGTGGATTTCAACTCCCAGAATCCCCCAGCCAGCTAAAGCCTTCTAAAGCTGCCATATGTGATATGCAGAAGTGAGCCATTCTTATATGCCTGAAACACAAGAACCAGATGTTTACTTCGATTCTTAGTAAGACAAATATCAAGCACAGCCTTGCAACAGTGCACATTCAACTCCTGCAAAGCGTCTATTTCCAGGATGGGAGGGTATGTTCTGACTGGGATAAAAACGAGTCTACATATTAAAATGAAAAGGACCGCTGAATGCATTGAAGCCTTGTTTCATTTTTAAATTCTGTTTTATGTTCTGCAAAGCAAAGTAATGTTTTATTTTAAAGTCTCTGTATTTAACATAGTGATGCAGCTTCATTTATTCAGTTCAAACTCTGTGTGCCACACAGCAACTGGACTAAAATTAAAAAATCCCATTTTCCAAAGCAGAAAATGTGCAATACAGCTGTGGTAGGATTACACAATGAATCCCTGTCCTAGAACTGCAGGTAGACAATTTTTATACAATGCAGCTTAAGCAGGAGACACCATGGCTGGATTTGTTCAAGACTGTCTAGTGCTACATCAGTGATGCTTTGCCCTGGAAAGCAACTCATTAAAAGCCCAAAGACGTGATTGTAAAATAGTGCCCCTCTAGAACTTGCTTTCATCAGGCTGCAGAAGAATGCATTCAGACTGGTGTTTGTGATAGAAGAATGTTGGATTAAGGTTGTTACTGAGACTGGAACTGATTATATTTTAAGTTCATTTACAAAAACAAGGTTTAAGTGACTGAATGTTCTAAAGTAACATATAAAAGACATCAATGGAACCATGTTAACTATTTTTAAAGAGTTTAAGGAAAGAGTTATTGTCATTATTCCTATTTGATATTATCACAGAGGTCAAAATTGTCCCCAGGGGCTACAGCATCCAGTTTAGATTGGTAGGACAACAGAGACTAGCAAGGTAAAAGAATGCAAAGAAGAGGAGGATTTGAGCAGACAGCCTTATATGTTCTTGCCCTTTCTTTTAACACAGGAATTGTATTCCCATTTTGGTGGCGGGGTGGTGGTGAGGCAAGCTCCATTTAAATAAATAGAACTGGCATAGTTTAAGAGGAGTACATTCAGTTCGAATCTGAAGAAGAAAAAGAAAGCTTGAACTAACAGAATGGACCAGGAATGAGGAACCAAAATGATCCGTGCATTAATATCTGATAACATAAATTGTAGTAAGAAGAAACAATGATGTTATTTTGGACTTAGCTAATATGCTACAGCCAGCAGCATCACAATCATTAAAATATTTTCCAGAATGGTCTCTTACCAGCACACTGCCATCTGTCCAGCGGAAGTCATTCTCATACATCTTATCATTTAGGCCAATCCACTGATAGTCATGTCCTATGCCTAGAGTGAAAATGTATTTTAGTAACTTTTTACCATTAGAGGGAATTATCTGAAAATGAAAGTACTATCGTAGGCTGAATCAGCCTTCCCATGGTTTTTGCAAAAAATAATTTTGATTGTTTCTCTTAGAAGAGTTCTCTCATTCTTCTAAGAGCCAGGAATATGTATAGAAGATATTCTTACTAACTGTATTTTAACTGATCTATTTTTCTTGTTGACTGCCCTAAATGGCAAGATTGTTTCAAAAAGCAGTACACCATTTATCTATTTAAATAAATAGAACTTTAAGAGAAGTACATTCAGTTAGAATTTGAAGAAGAAAAAGAACGTTTGAACAGAATGGACCACAAAATGAAAGGTGGTAGCAATTACTTGAAAAAGCTTGCTTTGGCAATTCGTTATATTTAAATAAATGTAAGCCAGTTTGAAAGAGACCCAATTTGGTGTAGTGGTTAATGGCACTGGGCTAGAAACAGGGAGACCATGGGTTCTAGTCCTGCCTTGGGCACAAAGCCAGCTGGCTGACCTTGGGTCAGTCAGTCTCTCCCCTAGGAAGGAGGCAATGGCAAACCACTTCTAAAAAACCTTGCCAAGAAAACTGCAGGGACTTGTCCAGGCAGTCTCTGAGAATCTGACACAACTGAACAGATTTTAAAAAAATTGCCTTGATACATAAATCAAAGTTTCCCTATAGCACTGTTTCTCAACCTTAGCAACTTTACATTGTGTGGACTTCAACTCCCAGAATTCCCAAAATCCAAATTTCACATGGATATCTAGGTTGATTTGTATGTTCAGTGCAGAAACAGAAAAGTAGCCATCATAATATCCCCAGCTTTACTTCCTAATTAATTTGCTGCTTTACTATGGTGCGTGCTCTTTTCAAGCATGTATTTTTCTTGCTAATATCAAGTGGTTTCCAGGGATATGGATATGCCAAATGGCTTGGCAGAAAGTCAACAACTCATAGCTTCTCAAAAGAGAAGTCAAACTTGATACTGAGAACAAATACATGTTTTCTTCTAAGACTGAATATCTTACCCAAACATTAACACGGCTAATGAATAGTATTTGGAAACAAAGCTTATGTGCATTAGGTTTTCAGACAGGACTTGCGACTGTAATAAATGCCAGTTATCTGTAGCAGAATATAAAGTCCACACTACTTGGACTCTGAGGGTCAGTATTTTTAAAGTGTCTGATGAAGAAATTGTCTAAGTGATAAGTTCAAAATAAAATTTTCATAATGAACAGCCTCACTCAAGTTTTCTATTTTTTTTTCCTCATGAACTAAATTATTCAGGAGAATAAAGAATATTTCCCTCAAATATCAGCAATTACTGCAACCTCGGCTATTACAGAGCGGGAATGAAAAGAACAGATTAGCAATCAAGGGTAAAATGTATGGTTTAGGGATAAAATGATACTGAAAATATTTAGTCCTATGGGCTGTTAATTTTACAGCCATTTAGTCCCTCTGCACTCCAACAGGAAGCACCTACGATTTACAAAGAGCTGTTCTTCATGAGATAAGATGCTGGTTAGATGGGCACCCTGCAGGCGGCACTCCCTCTCAGCTGCATCCCACGTCCGGCGATGGGCGAAGTATTTGTAGCATTGCCCTTGAAACTTATGCCATCCATAATCACAGGTCTCAGTGTCTGCAACAAATGAGCATAAAAACTTACAATGGACATGGATAATGATCAAGATTGCCCATTAACCATGTAAAAATTGAAATAAATCAAACAGAAATATCCAGTGACATGTTCCATCTAAAGAAATCTCAAATACACCATAAAAAAGAATATGGAAGAAGCACATGCTAATTTTGTAAGACATCTGTGTCATTTATGTGTTTTATTTAACATCAGAATGTACTATTTGATGCCTGGGTTTCAGCAAGACATAGCGGGGTGGAAAGAAAGAACATTCTGGAAAAGAGACTTTTATTGTGGCCTGGAAATTAAAAGGCACATTGTGGTCTGGCGATCATCTTACCATCTAGAACAGACTTCTCCAACCTGATGCCCTCCAGATATGTTGGAACAATGGCAATTGAAATTCAGCATATCTACAGCACATCAGATTGAGGAAGGCTGGCCTAGAAACTCCAACTCAAGTATATAAAAGCCTGTGGAGAACACAATGTTTTTATAGAAGTCCTGCTATTTCTGGAGCCAAAACTGTAAGCTGTCATTTTAAAAGCAGAAACTTTCCCAATCTGAACAGGAAATGGACTGCCTTTTCAACAGAGGTTGCTGTTGCAATGAAACCTGTAAAGAAAGCAATGTTCATGTACAGCTTTTTGCCTTTTTACCTTCCGAATGTATATCCTTCACTTTCCTGTGGTAGAAAATTTTACATCAGGTATCAGACATTCTATTTCGTGAATTATTGTTGGGTGAGGTGGAGGGGGAGCATAACCCTAGCAAAAGTTAAGAATATGACCATACAGTGATTTAAACCTTCTGTTCATGGGCAGGAAAAAGAAATAAAACTGTAAGCCTTGAAAATATTCCACTTTGTGGAACTTGTAAAGTTCTACTTTAATTCCAGTTAAACACTTTTTTGTCCCATTAAGCATAATAAATTATTTTGTCTTAAGTACAGAGAATGGAATTAAACTCTTTGGGTCAAATTCCTGCATTAAGGCATTTATCATACTACCAGATTAATATCAACAATGACCACAGGATAGCATATTTACTTTGTGAGAATGTTGAAAAACGATAAGGCTGCAGGTACAGATGATACAGCTGGAGAAATGTTAAAATATGTTGTTTTCTGTATGTATGACTTGTTTAAAGAATGTGTGATGACTGCATCCATACATGACAACTGGAAGACTGCTATTACTTATTTAAAAAGGCAAGTGGCAAGAATGAATCTAAAAGTTATAAAGAATTAGTTGCTAAGTGTGCCCAAGAAGGTGTTTGGCAGAATTCTGACTGAAAGTGAAAAAGAAGTGACCATGAGCAAAATGTGTGGTACAGCTTTAGGTTGGAGAAGGGACACGCAGACCACATTTGTGGATACAGATAGTGGCAACACAGCTTAGACTTCAGAGGCTGTGGATCGAAAACTAGAACTGCAAGGTATAAAGATGTCACAGGAAATGCTTCTGTTTCAGCCTCTGATATTTGACCTGAACTCTGGCTCAAACTGTCAATCCATATTCCACTTTCTCCTTCCTAAAACCTCTTCCTCACCTGAGGAAGAACCCAAGGTAGACATGACAATATGTTAGATCTTAGCACTGCAGGAAAGCAGTAAGTTACAACTACAGATAAAATGCATAAACATAATTAAAGCAAAATGAATTGCTAGCTCCTGATACATAATCGCCTTAATTTACTACATTCATACCCCAGCTTTATTTTGTACAAGTCAAAGCAGCCTACATAATTTTCCCTACAAGAACAATCCTGTGAATCAGACTGAGCTGAGAGACTGTGATTGGCCCAAAGTCACAAAGTCAGCTTCTACCCCTAAGAAAGGATTAGAAGTCATAGTCTTCCAGATTCTAGTCTAGCACAGTGTTTCTCAACTTTGGCACCTTGAAGATGTGTGGACTTCAACTCCCAGAAGCTGGTTGTGGAATTCTGGGAGTTGAAGTCCACACATCTTCAAGCTGCCAAGGTTGAGAAACGTTGGTCTAACACCTTAACCAAACTGGCTCTTACCAAAATTCTATTGTTTTTGTTGTTATTGTTCTCCCACTGCCTTCATTAAAACATTATTTAAGTTGTTTAAATGCAACTTAAATGCATTTTAAGAGGGTGGACTAGGAGAAAGAGGACTAGGAACAGCCATAGAGAAAAATAATTGCCATCGTTCAGCTCATAAATGTGAAGCTGTAGTGGTATCTCATAAGATATAAAGACAAACCAAATACTTAGAAAAAGATCCCCAAAGCATAAAACTTTAATAAATCCAAAGGATTATTTTTCAGAAGATTGTTATAACACTGGTACTTAAAATGAAAAGCGCATGACGATGGTACTGATAAGAATACACAGTAGAGAACTCCTGGCATCAGCAAATCATTCAGTTCTGCTGAAGAGCAGCAAAAGGGAAATTTGGTACTGCGTTACTCTTTAGTGGGTTCATGTCAATTATACTGTCAGTCTGTGGAATCCCAAAGAGATGCTGACAAGCAGTGTAAAATTTCAGAGCTCCTTTGGGTGATGCCTGTTTTTTACCAGGTGGGCTTTTATTCAGCAATGAAACGTATCCTCAGAGCAGTCTATAAACGATGAGTATTTATTTCTTATATACTTTGTACACAAGATGGGTGGCGGCGAAATTTGACATATACAGTATATAGTATATATACATATTCAGTATATATGGATAGGGATATGGCTTTCCTGGCAAGGAACACCTTACACTATAAAACCAACTTAAACCACATAGAAGATAGGTAGAAAAGATGCAAGCACTTCAAAATAGTCAGATTAATTTAGCAGTTGTGCAATCCAATTCTTCTCTGTCTTGGCTCCTTTGATTTACTTTTCAGAAAATATGCAAAGAATTACACTGAAAGCCCCATTGAAAGCAGAAGGCTTAATTTAATACAAATTTATTCCATTAAATTTTATTGGAATTAGTCACAACTAACCTTACACTCGATGGTCAGTTTTGGCTGCTTGTTCCAACATGATCTGAACAAAGTTCAAGAAGTGGAACAAGATTTTTCTCTCCTTGAGGAAGTAAATATGCATCTTGAATATATTGTCTAATAAATCTTTTCATTTCAAGTCCCATTTTGATATCAAACTTTCTATCACCTTGAGAAAAAAGAGCCACTTTCTTAGTATGGATTTTTAAAGAGGTACATAAATGAGGCTTTGAACACAATAGCTTTTAAATATCCACCAATATTCCAAATAATAATGTCCTTGGAAAGCTGTAGAAGCTTTTTTAATAAATAGGAGATGCCATGTTAAATTAGTACTTAGTATTTATATTTATGCATTCACTTAATTGCACTATAAAACCTATTTTTTCCCCACAAAAATAAGCTTAAGAACTAAGTTGAATTGAGAAACAGTGAATAGTCCAGAGCTTTTGAAGCTGACTGGGGACTGCAACTTTTGTCTACCCATTTGTAGTCTAAAACCTTAACCATTACACCACACTAGCTTTAAAAATTGTTCACTTTTTTTAAGTACTAAAGAAGTGTCAACCTAGTTTTCTCTCACTGGTAAGTATTCTGGTCACTAAAAAATTAGTGTAATCAATCGTGTATAGATATTTTAGGTGGCAGTACCTAGCTGACCATGAACAGTTAAATAGTGTTGGATCTGGTTAGTACTTGGCTTGGAGACTACCAGGAATTATCAAATCATCCCAGAAAAAGGCATTGATAAAGACACACACACACACCCCGCTCATTCTTATTTATAGAAGTTGGGTACAGTATACGAAACATCTTTATACAGACAGCATATTTTTATACCTGTAGCATGATTAAATGGCTTTGGGAACTAGACTACAGTTGAATGGTGGAAGGAACTGTTGTTCTAATAGCTGTTAGAGAAATGAGATTGCTGTAACCATTGCAGCGCTTCTTCAGAAAAAATATTTACCAACAGCCAAATAAAAAGCAAAGTGTTAATTTCAATAACTATCAACGTCAGAGTCTAGATTTGGGCTAAGGAAACATGAGTTCAAATTGTCCTCAGCTGTAAAGTTTAGTAGGTGGCCATGGATATTCATTCCATCTAATCTACATCACAGGACTGTTCAAAATATTAAAGAACATGAATCCCATGTTGTACCACTGACAGCATTACAATACAGGATATAAAAATGCAATGAATACTGTTAAAAGTTTTGATTTAAAAAATCTAAATGTCAAGCTCTAGCTTTCTTTTTATTTATGAGGCCTCTGAGCCTTACTATAAGCTCCGTAAGTATTCTTAGGAAAGAAAATACTTTGCCAAATATCTCCAAATGCCCAGGGGCAAAAAAACACATCTGGCATAACAGAGATGATGCTGAAAGACTAGAGCAAGAAACATCACCAGCTGCTCATTCACTAATCTGGAAAACGAGTTTTTTTAAAAAAAACTGGCCAAACTACCATGTGACTGTCAATCATGTTTTGAAAAATTCAAACATGTCTGCCAATCCAAAAAGATTGTTTATCCTTTCTGTTGATGGAAGAAGGACTCATCCTAAGCTATATCTGTTCAAATGTGCAATTATTATGTGCAAAGACTTCTCCATGGGAACAGGAGCCATCATTTCTGCTCCATGTTATAGGACATAAACAAGAAAAAAGATCTAAACTGAACATGAAAAATAACTTTATGACAATAAAAGTTGTCCAACAATGGGCTTCCTTGAAAGTTATGGATCTTCTCTTCCACATACTGAATGGTATCTTGCAGAGAAGCTGTAGAAGTAAGGCTTAGTAGTACATTTGAAATGATTTCCAACTTCATAATTCTCTGGGTATGTTCCAATGGACAATGTTGGTGGCTGCTTGATTGTCAGAACTAGAACTCATTGCCTACATACCCATCATATCTGGTTACACTGTCCATCTAAGGAACAGAGTTACTAAGAACAAGAGTAATCTCAAATTCCCAAGATGATGTCTCTACAGTTTGAGATAAAATGTCTCAGCATATCTACACTGCAAGATCTTGGAACTTCTTTAAAAATCAGCATGGCTTTCCCCCAGCCCCTGCCTCTTCTCAGCCGGAAATTGAAATAAAGTAATGAAGAGAACTGCTTTTTCTTTTCTGAACAAAGAAATTAAGCCTTTCAGAATTAAGCCTTTTACCTTAATAATTTACTTAATAATTAAGTAAAATTATTATAGGCAGAGACAGTAATTGCAAATATTTCAAAGGGTAACACCTTAAATAAAAGGCTTTGCTTTTTAAATGAACAGAACAGAAAAATTAATGAAATTAAATGGATTATGCTTAGCTACACTATCCCAGGAAGATGCCTTCCTGCAGCTACATCTGTGTAGTTCAGCCTAGCAGCTTTAGCTCTGTATCTGCATTCAATAAAGACTATAAACTACTTTAAGTCAAATTCTTAGACTGCCAGGAAAAAAATGACACACACAAAGACAAAATCAAACTACAGAAGCAAAGTGAAAAGGATGAAGAGAGAGAGAAAGAGACAGATGCTAATTTAAACTGCATTTTCTATTCTGGTACAAAAATTCTTGAATAATTATACAGAGCATACCACTTGTCTTCAGAGGATGAAGTTACTTTTTCCAAAAACTTCCAAAGTCAAGTACATACATTTAACCAATAATGCAAATGTAAAGAAATAATAGTTGTAAGTTAGACTGTACGTCCCTTCATTTCTTGTCCTATTAGGAAATTTAGAGGCACCGTCATTCTCACCCTGCAGTTCTTGATAGTTTGCACATGTTCCAAGAAACTACACATAATGGAAGCACATGCACAATAAAACAAATGTCTTCTACCTCCTTTGCTGGTAAAATCTTTCTTTTTTCATGCTTTTGAAGAACATACTGGGGAAGGGCAAGGTGCTAACAGAAGAGTTTCAGTCCCTTGGCAGAACACCCTTTAGATCTTTCCTAACACAAATAATACGGAAAACCGCTACCTGGTGCCCCAATAACCCTCCTTGATATAAAAGTCAGTGCCTGCTAAGGAGCTGGAGCTCCCACAGTGCATTGCAGTCATCTTTCTCTGTGGTCCTTACTACCAAAAAGGCCACAATCACTGTAATGCCTTTAAATGGAATTAGGCAAGGTACCACTCCCAATAGGGACGCGGTGGCGCTGCGGGTTAAACCGCTGAGCTGTCGATCAGAAGGTCAGCGGTTCGAAACCGCACGGCGGGGTGAGCTCCCGAGCTCCCGTTGCTCGTCCCAGCTCCTGCTCACCTAGCAGTTCGAAAACATGCAAATGTGAGTAGATCAATAGGTACCGCTTCGGCAGGAAGGTAACGGCGTTCCGAGTCGTCATGCTGGCCACATGACCCGGAAGTGTCCTATGGACAACGCCGGCTCCAAGGCTTAGAAACGGAGATGAGCACCGCCCCCTAGAGTCGGATTCGACTGGACTTTACATCAAGGGAAACCTTTACCTTTACCTTTACCACTCCCAATAGCTATAATTACTGTTCCATCAGCATTGGGAAATGTGATTTTTAGAATAAGTTGCTGCAGAAAAGCAGGAAAATGTTAGTGTGTATCTTGTCTGAGAGTATCTATGGTCAACAGGCTGATTATTGTGGGATCAGAAGTGTGGACAGGAACTCTGTGCAGAAGTCTGACTTGATTCAACAATACTCTCAGCATGTTCTTAAGTGGTAAAGGTAAAGGTAAAGGTTTCCCTTGACGTAAAGTCCAGTCGTGTCCGACAGCTACAAATGTCATTCTGACACAGGGGATCTATTCACATTCTGTCATGTGGCACTACTGAAAGCATTCAATGCTAGGGTCTTGTGCTGGCTGGGGATAATGGGAAATGTGGCCCAATCCACATTAAAAAGGCCACATTGGTTAAGACTAACGTAACAGGAAGCTTCCTCTTAGCATCAGCAAATCTCTTAAAGATATCCATTACATGGCTGCTGCCACTGAGTAGTAACCAAAGCATTAAAAGATGATTTGGGACTGAATTGGACTAAACAGAAAAATTACCAATCTGGATAAGTAAAGTAGTATTGCAAACTGGAACACAAACAAGTTTAGGCACTTCCATCTACTAGTCATGCAGTTTACTGTCATGTAATGTACCCTAGTAATACCATCGTCTTCCCTTCTACCAACCTGGTTAATAACTAGGGATTTGGTCAGCTGATTCATATTACTACCCACCTGTAAAACATTTTTTCAAAGTGACTTGCCAGTACCTTCTTCATAGGGCTGAAGACAGTGACTGGCTTTCATGCCCAAGGCAGGACTAGAACTCACAGCCAACTTTACCACTACACTGGCTTTTGTCTGTAATTTTAACAGCTTTATATTTTTAGCTCCTCCACCGCAGAATGTCTTGCATCAGAATGTCTTGCATATGACTATTTAAAGATAGATAGATCCTTCCTTCTTTTCAGTTTTATTTTAGAACAAAGCTTGATTCTATGTATACCTTATGACACTGACTTATCTCCTAAAGGAAGGAGGATGATCTCCCTAATCATGCACCTAAACTCACAAGGCCAAAATTTATGTCCCCTGTATTATTTTTTTTCCTTTTAATTTCCCAGGAAAGCACACCAGCTATGGTAGCCCTATATTTTTCACATGCTGAGATGGTGGGGGGCAGGGGGAACCATGCCATCCCCTTGAAGATAGTTATAGCAGCCATAACTACCAAGCTGCTATACCAAAGTAAGAGGCAGACTGAGGTGTGTAGACCCAGAGGGCTTCTGAAAGACAAGTCCGAAACGTCCAAACTTTCACCTATGAATTCAGCCCTGTCACTGTAGTCATAAAATAGAATTTAAAGTTATAATGATTTCAGGCCTTTTTGGATATTTCAGGGAAATGTATTTTCGACATATCTACTAAAAAAAAACTTTTGTTAATTTATGGTCTTACGTTAAAGAGCTGAATTCAGAATTATTTCCATTCTTAATAAGACTACTAAAAATGAATTGCAATGAATTCCTTTGCCTTAGGTTTAAAAATTAATACATCAAAAAAGTACTTTCAGCCCGATGAATTTTTTTGCCCTCAAAAAGCACTTTCAAATTCACAGCCTTTCACCCAGTAGGCTTAGGATAAAAGACAACCCTGAAATCTGCCAATATTCATGCAATTATACATGGAAGATACTTTGTTCTAGTGAGAATAAATCCAGTCACGGTGAGACGGAAAAATAAGACACCGTTTTCCTACATCTGTAGTTATGACCAAAGGAGTACAATTTACAGAACTAGAGTTTTCATTCCCTTCTACTTTTTGGAACTTCCTTTATTACCTTTGGACAGGACTTCCACCTATGCTGAGAAACTTGTATTTGTTCTGTAATGCCATCTTGCCAAAAGTAAATCAGGGAGATATTTCTTACAGCTAGAGGAATTAAGATTTAGAACGAAAAGAAACATTGTGCCAGCCCAGAAATGTTTTTAGTTTTGTTCAGGATTCAATTAAATGATACATTTGCAGAGTGGAGATATTGTATTTGTCACGGGTACACAGCATAGAAGCATCACAGAGTGCACCACTATCAAAATTTCACAAAGTCACTGTTAACATCTTCTGAAAATTTAACATGGCATTTGCGACAAAAAGGCATGATTATTTTGATTGTCCTCCTTATGTTGAACTTCACATTGCCATCCTGTAAAAATCCTCAAAGGACACAAACTCCAGAACTCATTAAGACTTATCATCATTCTTGACTAAATATCTTACAGTATTTAGTTTAGTGACTTTTTGGAAAATAACTACTGTCTTCTTCTCTAAACTAATTATCAGCAACAATAAAAGCCTGAACACAAGAACATGAAAATAAAGCTTATCATAAAGGATGAGTCGTTTTTATTTACACTGTTGTGAAATCTGGTTCAACAAAGGCAGTACTAAATGTTTAGATTAAACAATATAATAAACAAAGAAATAAAGTGCATTCTTCCCAACCCTATGGCAAATGGATTCTTTTTGCCACTTTTGTGTAGATTACTTTGAAAATAGGATTGAGCTAACTATACATTTCAAATTGGTCTCTCACCTTTTTCACAAAGAGCTCCAACATAGCTTGGGAGACAAAGACAAGTAAATGTACTGACACCATCAATGCATGTGGCACCATTTCTACAAGGACTGGATTGACATTCGTCGACATCTATCCAAGAAAATTACAAATAAGTAATAATTATTTTAAAAAATTATTCTCACTCGCAGGTTAAAGATTTCTGTATACATATTATTGAGGCAAGTAGAACGATTCATGAATGGATTTCAGGCATCCTGATATAAAAAATTAACAATTTTGTTCAACATTTGAATATATATCCCACACTGAGAACACTTCTAAATACAATACAGAAACATGCACTTATTAAAAATCATCCTTGATCTCTAGCCTGCATCTTCAGTATACCTGTCACCATTTGTACTGCTGGGGAAAAAATACTGGAGCAATTCCTTTTTTGAAAAAGAAAATCTGGATAATTATTTCCACAAAGTGTCCAACTTGTTCTCATCTGTCATCATGAAACACTAATCTTCTGTATCCTTTAATGGCTGTAGGCATTATCGTTTATACAGCTTATTTCATCTTTATCTTGCCCATTCAAAAAGTCAATAATTTATGAAATATGTAACAATTCTCCAAAAAGTATAAATCCAGGTGACTAACAAAATAGCTGGAAACGAGCTTCAAATCCCATCAGGAGATCAATTATTACCACAATTGCTTCATGCCTTTGGCTGAACCAACCCAACAAACAACAGAACCAATCTTTCATTAATTCAATTAACATTCTCATAATATGTCTTCAAAAGCCACTTGAGTTTTTAATAGATCTTTATTAAATAAGGATGACATCAAAAAGTTCTGAGTAGAAATGGGAAGTATGGACATTTTTGAAGTACCTTTCCTCATTTGGAACCCTCTAGATATATTTGATTAAAATTTCAAAATTTCTACCTAGGATGTTTTCCAATATATCTGCAGAGCACCAGCTGGAGAAGATTGTTTCAAAAAAAAATAAATTTTATCCTCCTATTTCCAAGGCTGTACTAATCTGATGCTATGTTCGGAAGCAAATTGTATGGAGCTACTGATGGCATGCATAAATCTGAAATGGGTTCACACATTTTCCTACAGTACACATTATCAAAACCAGATATTAATATGACTATATTTTACTTATCTAGTATTTACACCTTATCTGATTTACACCTAAAAGACCTGGGATAGTCTTTTATTTATTGAAGGAAACAGGGAAACAGCAAAACACAGATATGATTTCGTAATGTGCAACATTCTTATATAGAATGTGAATGAAAAGTATAGCGAATAATGCATGTTTTATAACCATAATGGATATCATTTTTAAATAACTCATTTGTATACATATATATTGCATTTGCTGAATGGTTAGGTAAGTGCCCATCAAACTGATTAGATTAGTCTCAGTCTTCTCTATCTTAATGTACATTACTGAATTTCTTCTGCATATTAAAAAATTAGACTGTCAAAAATAAGAAAATGTTTGTTTCTTACCTACTTCACACCGATCACCACTGAAACCTGGCATACAAGTGCAGATATAGAAAGAGTCACGTGGGTAACAAGTGCCCCCATGCAAGCATGGATTGCTTTTACATAGATCTTGGCCTGTAAAAATGAGTTCATTGAAAATAGCTGTATTTTAAAAAAAAGTGTTTGTTGGGTCAGTTCTCTCTAAGCAGAAAACTGTTTCCTAATTTATCCCTAGTGCTGTCAATCTGCTAGAGTAACAGATTAAACACCATAAACATGCACACAAATATAATCAATTTAGCACAGTACGTGGCAGTTAAAATAAATCAATTATCAGGCTTTCATAATAGTAATGAAACTATACTACACCAGGGAAAATTATTTTCAGCAGTATTTTGTTTATTTCAATGATACCTTGTGTTGATTTTGGCAATCTTAATATTCTGTTGAGGATTTAGCTGATATGATATGACAATTAATTATAGCCAAAAACAGTTAAAACATGTACACAGTGAATGAAACATGTATTATCTGAACAAAGTTAGTTTATGTGCAATGACTGGGTACACAGAACAACAATTCTTATAGCATACATTTTGTTTATCTTCTCAATATGACTTGTGACCTTGGATAAATGCAATCATTTAGTTCATGCTATTTTTAATAAATTTACAAGCACATTCTATTTCTTTAAATTTATCACCCAAATGAACAAGTCAAATGACTATTTGAATCTGTTATCTTGGCAAAGAAAACTTCTAAGGTTTAATTCAGGTTTGTTTTTGTTTAAGTGAAGGTTACATATATGTAAAATGATCACTCGTTACTAGAATACGACACCCACATATTAAGTAATTATATGAATCTACTGTGTCCAAAAGTAGTATATCAGGCCCAGATTGCCTCTTTTCTGTTTTTAAATACAACTACTGAACAAAGATTCTGTGCCTTGATTGTACTTATTTTGTGCAAAACCTTCAACAGAAAACTATGAGAAATCTTAAATTTACAAATTCTTGCCATAGGGAAAAAGAATCTAAGCTAAACATGGTGGATGTCCACAAATAATAAGCAAAAACCCAAATCAAATTCCACACAGTTTAAATATCTTACAGAACTAGCTATGCAGTTCATGAATACTTGATCCATAGTAACACTGGTTTTACATGTACAAACTCACCCTGAATCACATTGTAAATGGGCACAATTGTAAATAAGAGAATTAGTGCAAATCTAGGGAAAGGGAAGGCAGACAAGGGAGAACTACTATTCACGTCTGCTGTCCAGGATGAATAGCTTTCATCCCAAGATCTGGATACAGAAGCAAATTCCATCAAAATGACTGTTTCTCTTCCATATTTAGCAACATATGGATCACCCCATCTTTCAATACCATTACAATTCAGTGAATTCCAAACATCTGCTAACACTATTATATTAGTAATCATTTTTCTATCCCAAAATATTGACAAATATTTCACACATCACTCACACAATCTTTTTTTCCTTCATACAACCAGTCCTGAATTTTTCTGGACACACACCTAAATGCACAAATGTACTAGGTGAACTAGACAATTAATACCAGCAATAATACCTGAGAAAGAGCTATCATGATAATAGAAACTGCTGTCACCATTCCAATGATCATCCAGTTCATGCAGTACAGTTGTTCATATAATGTGTGGCATGAATTATTATCTTCAGAGTTTATCTTCAGGCAAGCATTTTCAGATAAATGATAAAAATAAATAATTGTGGCAGAGGAAAGAATGCATTTAAACAGCTTTTCCCTTACCTGAGATCTGAACTGCTGAGCCTTCAACTGAACCTTCACCTGGACCAATCAGGAATTCTGATCCATTAGTAACATCCAGAAGTAAAAATGGTGGGGTTACAAGTTCATTTGCAGTTATATACTCTGTATTTATTGTCTGTCTTTTGTAATCAGAAATGCTTTCAAGACCTGAATATGTATTTACAATGTTAGAAGAAATAGTTGTTGACTGTGGCTGAGCTGTTTGAGGTTCCACAATTTTTTCTGCAGGTGGTGGGGGTGAAATTGGCCAAGTATTGGCTTCACCATCAGCACCGAATACTCCACCTGTTTTACTCTCATGTGGAACTGAAGAAGGTATGCTAGGTATCCACAGCAAACTTCCATCAGCACTATTTCCATCTAACTGATTTAGCTCTTTTACCTTCTCAGGAGTATCTTCTAAAAGATCTTCTAAAATTTCAGCACCTGAATGTATAAAGCTTGATGGTATCGCTCCTTTTGAAAGAGATTCTTCAAAAACAGTTGTTTCTTCTGTAGTAGTTTTTGACACTTCTTCTGCTTCTATTATATGCCAATCAGATGTAGGTATACTTTCAAGGAATCTGTTCTCTAATTCCACTCTAGGAAAAGCTGTATCATTGGAAGAATCTTTCAGAGCAGGTTTGTAAGTTACTGCTGTGTCAGCACTAGCTTCTCTAAAAGTTTCTGATGCTGGCAAAACATGTTTGTTAGAATGAGTTGATGATGATGTACTTTGCATGATTTCTTCTGGGTATTCAGAAACATCATTGAGTAAATGCACAGTCACAGGCAGTTTTGGTGTTTGCGTTGTAAGAAGCAAGTTTTTCATAACTGTTCCTATGGATTTTGTGGGTGCAGTTTTCATTCCTTCATACACCTTGTAACTTGTTTCTTCAGACTTTGTTACATTTTGTGAAACAAGCTGACTTGAAGCAGTATTTTCTTCAGGCTTGTGTGGTGTCAAAGTTTCTCCTGTTTTTAGAGGCATGTATGCTGGAGTTGAAGAAAGAACCACCTCTTTCTCTTTATCCATCTGTACTTGTCTTTCTCCTGGTGTAGTGGTAATTTCACTTTCATCAGCTACTACTTGATTGTCTGACAGTGTTGGCTGTTCAGATTTGGGCTGTATTGCTTCATCAGATTCTGTATGTTCGGTGTCATGCCCTAATTCAGTGGTCTTTTCTTCAGAACTAATTGGAGATGATACAGTAGAACTGACAAGAGGAGGCACGGTTGGAACCAGAGTGGATATTTTAGGCAAGTCCTGAGAAATAGCAGTTTCTGTTGGGAAAAATGCAACATCTCCTGAACCCACATCTGATGTTGGGGTATATTCATATAATATAGGTTCACTCTGTACAAACTTACTATCTACAGAACGTCCTTGATTATCTATAATTTTATCATCAATTAACCTTTCAGGTGTTGTATCTTGAATTTTCATTGATGTATAAATATCATATGTTGTGTGTCTGTCGGGCCTTACAGTTGTATGATCTCTAATGTCTTCAACATTTGCACTTGATTTCAAATAATCAACATCAATAATTGTTGTTTCCTCAGATATTACTCCACGCCCTGTTCCAATAATATCAATAAAGCTAGAAATATCCTCAGAATAATTTCTTTTGAAACCAACTATAGGGATAAGATCTTCATAGTCCTTTATGTTGTTTGTGGAACTTTCATATGAAAAGCTCTCTGAAATGTCACTATCAGATGTTGCTGACTTTTCCTGTTTCTCTGAGTAGATGAGTGGTCCTTCTGGGGATCCATTCACTGTGGCACTTGTGTTCTCAATCTCTGAATAATGAGGAATATGAGTTATAAGTGGTACTTCCCAGTTGGGCAACTGGGTAGATGATTCAGATTTTTTCCCCATTACATCCTGCAAGCCAGATCCTTCCCCAGAACCATCATGGTTTGCACCACTCAACACTTTGGGTAATAAAGTGATTTCTGGCATTTCTATTGTTCTAGCAGTAGGGGGTTCAATAAATAATTCTGAAACAGGAGTTTTATTTTCATGCTCTATCAACACCCAGGCTTGCCCTTGGGAAGTTCCATCTGTTGCAGCTGGTATATTTTCTTCCCCTTGGTAGGTGTTTTCTTTGTTCTGATCATCTTCAGGAATGAACCAATTTATAGTAGATGTTTCAGTATCTACAGTAGATAACACTGGAAATATTTCATCACTGGCTGCAGACAAACTGTCTTCTATAGTGGATGGATATTTAAATTCATATCTAGAATAATCAGTGTGCCTCTCAAATTCTTGTTTTTCCTCTGAAAAAAATTCTTCTGAACTTTTAGGATGAAGGGTGTCAAGTTTTAATGTGTTAGACCTTCCTTTTAATGTAGCAGAACTCCCAGGTGCAGTGGTAGTCCGAACCATAAAGAATGCATTTTCTGAGTCTTGTTTTGAAAAAAATGGAACATTAATTGCTGTGTTTATTGATGGGGAAAAAACTGTGTGACTGCCTTTGGTAGGGCTAGTATTTTCTTCCAACCATTCTTCTTTCTCTACATTTATTAATAAAGTGCTTGCAGTTCTAAGTGTTTTATCATATGAAGGGGGATATTTCTGTAAAGATTCAGTAACAGAATTAATATCAAATTTTATTTCTTCTACATGTGGATTAAATGTAGAAGTACCAGAAATTCTTGTCTGTTCTGTTACAGATTCTGTTTGTTTAATTTTTCTTCTTTTTTCGTAATATATTTCTGTCTCCAAATGGGAGGTTGTATCAGAAGCTCTTGTTTCCAATACATCTGACATTTCCACTTCCATTTTTGATTTATTAATGAACTCTCCTGTAATACTTTGGTTCACTAATGTGCCTCTAGTGGTACTACTTAGGTTTAACATTGCAGCTGCATCTGTAACTAGCGGATACTGAGATGTCATGCTGCGTTCTTCACTTTCATTTTTTATTTGACTTCTAGGCCCTTGTACTAACAATTCAGATGAAACTGGTTTTTTTGTAGGAGGATATGTAAAAGAGTCTATGTCTCCAGAACCAGGTTCAATCAATGGAAATTTACTACTAATTTCTTTTTCTGTGGGAGTATAATGCTCCAGCACCATACCACTTGTGTCATTAATGGATTCCTCTCCAGAGCCTACATCCACAAGATCAATTTTTTTGGCAAAGGTAGTTGGATAAATTTTTTTTCTATCTTCCAGCTGAAGTGATTCCATTGCTTCATTTACTATGTATTCGGAACTTCCTTTTTGCAGAGTTACGTTATTTGCCACTACTGTGGAATACTGTGGAGTACTGGTAGAATATTTTACAGTCTTTCCAGTTTCACTTGATTCTGTTACTAACTTCATTCTTACACTGATGTCAGGAGAAATGTTTGTCGAAGGTTCCGCAGACACTGTCATACCAGATGTTTCAAACAAATTGGTTTGCTCTTGTACTGCTGTAGATGTTACCCCTTCTTCATTAGTCTCCACAACAGCCTTGTCACTAAACGGCAACAGCACACTTGCATCTGATTCATCTCGCAGTGCACCTTCGCTATAAGTTGCATTTTTTGATACTTGACTTTCTATTCTAGTGTCCATAGCCCCCCCATGCAATTCAGCATCTGACACATTCATTGTATGATTAGTAAGAATTACATGATTCAATGGTGGTTCGCTTGAAAGACCGCCTATTTCCTTTCCTTTACTGCTTCCGTATTCAGACCGCACTGGAAATGAAGTCAGTGTAGTAGCTTGAGTCATACTATCAATTCCTCCAAAACCTGGATCTAGAAATTGGGAGTCAATACTTACCACTTCGCTGGTAGGACCCCCAAAAAGTATTTCTCTATTAGGTTTCCTCCAAAATTCTGTGGATCCATCACCAGATTCTTCATTAATGGGCAATCTTTTTTCTGTGGTCTCCTTAGTTTTGAGAGGGGGAATATCTGTTACGGAAATTGTTTTGGTGAGAGTTATGGATCTTTCACTCACAACTCTGATGTCATCACTGAAGTACTCGGTGTTACTAGACAGTTTTTCTGTGTTGACGGCAGTTGAATTCTCCATATTTAAAGAAACGGTGTTTGTACTCTCTTTCTTATCCTCCTCCATATTAACTGGATTTTCAGTAGTTCTCGAAATAATTTCAGTAAAAGAGTCAGTGGTAAACGATTCTACAAAACTATCTTCAGTAATAAACATAGTCTCTTTATACAAAGAAGCAGGAGATTGTGAAGCAGAAGGGATACCTTTAGGTGGAACTGATTTTCCATCAACAGAGGAAGTTTCTTGAATAGGATGTTTTGCTTGTCCTCCTGGTTTTATTAATGCACTAGATGATTTAAAACCATCTTCTTGAACATCTCCAGACCCTTCTGGCATATTCAATAAATTAGTACTTGTAGTTGTTGCCAATGAATTTATATAAGAATTAAATATATTATGTGTAATTCCTGCATTATAATTTCCCTGTAGAGCAGAAGTGCCATGTTGAGCTGCTATGTCATCTCTAGTACCTAAGGGTATAGTGGTAGAATGAGGTAACCAACCTTGAGTAGAAGCTGTTATGGTTAACTGTTCAGAGTCTTTATTTAGTTCGTTGTTCATTGTGTCGGGAGAAACAGAACTTATTAATTCAGGCTTGGCAGTTAAATCTTCTAAGTGTTCTGTTTCAGACTGTATCAGTTTTTCATTATTGTCTGATAAAGACTGGCCATGGAAAAATATTATTTCATGAATTTTATGTGTGGTTGAAACTTCTGAATCTCCACTAAAGACCTCTTCTGTCATGTCAAATTCTGCCATTAGCTTTTGTGTAACAGCAGTATCTCCAGTTGATTCATTTGGCTGTATTGTGGCCAAGAACTCATTCTCAGACACCATGTTAGTTTCATTGATATGCAGAAAATTTACATTTTTGGAATGTGCTAAAATTTGGTCACTCCTTGCTTCTTCAGCTTTTATATCTTTGGGTTCAGTGGTCGCCTGCTGCTTTCCATTAATAAACTGCAAAGGTGGGGGAGTTGTGATAGCAGTAGTATTCTCACAGTCAACTTCTTCACTATCATCTTCCTCCAGTTGATATATTTCAGGATAGAAATGTTCAACGATTAGGATATCTTCAGAGACATCATCAGGGCTTGCTGTACAGGGTTCGTCTGTGGTTGATTCACCATCTAGTGGGGGCTCATCTATTTCATGATGGATTTGGTAACCAAATAAATCCCAACCTCCAGCCAAAGAATCTGTAAAAAAAAGAGCCTTTAATAATAATTTTAGCATTTTGATTTACCAAAGGTAGTAATTAATATCACAGTAATATAAAATGCATTGAAAATAAAAATATATCAAATATTCCATGTCCATCCACTAAAATAGCCTTAAAATACTACAAAATTTTCAATGTCATAGTTTTAGAAAAACTTGTAAACTTTTGTTTTCTGGTATTATTGAATAAAAATCAAATTGCTATTTTGAGGCACATATTCCATCAAATATATTGAATAGAAAGAGAAAAAAAAGTTAATAAGTGGAAAAAACTCTTTATTATATCAGCTGACAACACATATAGACAAATACAGAACGTTACACATATTTTTATCATAAATCAATCTCTCTTAGAAAGTAGATGATAAAGATAAAAAATGTAGACATAATCCAGCATTATAACATCTTATTGAAAAGATCAAGCAGATTTTCATATACATATTTCATTTTTCAACCAGTCATTATTTTATCCCGTTCAGATGAAAACAAGTTTAAGAAAGATCTTTATAACTTTCACGAACAACCCAATACATATTTTTTGGAGAACAGATCTAGACACCCATGGACAAATGGCATGGTAGAAACTAGAAAAAATATTTCATCTACACATCATCAAATTGCCTTCTCTTGTATCCACACTGTTGCCATTCCAACCACATTCTATTTTGACCATTCTTCTCCTCCATCTGGGGTACTGACAATGTAAAACTGTTTAGCCTGTCAAGCTGAGCCAATTTTAAAATATTTTCATAGAAAATTAAAGGTTGTAGGACAGTCTGCATAATGTACAAAATAAATTGGTTCGTTGCCTGATGCAATGGCAACAAAAAAGACTGGGATGGAAAATGGAAAAAAAAATTCAATATTCAATAGATTCTTTATTCAACTGTCTAGTCTTGTGGTTATGAGACTTACAGCCACGCAAAAAACAAAGTCTCACTGACTTAAATAGGGCTTACTTATAGGGGACTGCAGGATTTCAACACTGATGACTAAAATTAGAAATTGTAAACTCAACTCCTGGCTGAATATGTAAAAACGTGTAAGGTGATAGCAAAACTGAGTATTTTTACTATTTTTATAACAATGCCTGCAAAAGAAATTCATTGTGGGCTACTTTCGTATAAACCAGGCCTGCACAACAAGCAGCCCACCAAGAAACTTTGTGCAGCTCGCCAGCAGTTTTGGAAAAATAATCAACCCACAGCTGCCAAATGTTGCCATCAGGAAGGCTCCACTGCTGCCTCTTAAGTTTTCACAGCCACTTCTGCTCTGAAAGACACACTGCTGAGCACCATCAATAGCTCCAGGCCTCATAGACACTGCCAACTCCAATGCTGCCACTGTGCCACTAACCGGTGAACCATGTGCCAGGTATTCCTTTGCAGCCACAATTGTTTTTAAGGTATCAATCTGTTCCTTTTCCCTCTATCAGTTGTGCAGACCTGGACTAAACATTAATAGTGGGCAATAAAGACTATTTTAGAAATCTGTAGAACATCTAAACATTTGAGAAGGTATCAAAGAGCTATTTGCATAAGGCTGGCATTTACTTTTCCTAGCCTTTATACTACTGAATTGATAAAAAATGCAATTTGCACAAATAAACTATTCTGGGATTACATTTCCTCTGTTTTAGACAAACTTACTACCATGTTTTCTTTTGTAATATTAAAACAATTCTTCACAGCTCCCCTATAAAGAAATGTTGATGTATAACAGGCATGATTATAGAATCACCCTTGGTACCTTTTGCTCTGGAGCTCACACATAAAGAAACAGAATTCTTTAGAATTCTAGTTTATACTTACTAGTAAACATGTGATTCACAGGACACTAGGGGATCTCAAACTTTGCAATACCATGGTCTCTAAAATGATAAACATACCATCTGTGACCTTATTTGCTAAAATATGGTTTCTTATTGCTTTTAATCAAAGAATTTTGCTTTTTTGGGGGGGGGAGGGACGGAGAGCTGATAATGAGATATCCCTTAAACACTGTATGTAGATACAGTGTGCCAAAAATAATTTCTCATTTTGACTGTGGCGTATTAGCTATAAAATAAGGAAATCAGGGTTCTTGTAAGCTCAGCATCTTTTATACGGCATTAAGTCTTGACCTAAAAGGTTCAGCAGAATTTCCCAGACAGTTCAGCATAGTATATTATGGCTGGTGAGTGAGATAAATCTAAAAACGCATTTGCTGTAGAAGCAGTAGTACTATATAATAACAACACTTTAAGGATCAGTGAACTCAGTTGCAGATTTGAATCTTTACAAACATTTTTTACTTAAGTCTAGGAAATCCTTTACATTCAGCAACCTTAGTAAAAGTTTCTAGATATCTTTCCCCCTTTAGTTAATCATCTATCAAATACAATCATGGTTTAAGTCAAAATGATATTTAGGAGTATCAAGCATCTAAGCATTTATTATGCTTAGAATCACTAGTGGAAAGTGTTCAAAGCAGCCACTTCTATATTTATTTTAGATTGAAAGTGGAAGGTCATTTAAAATTCTCAAAGCTGAAAAAAAGCTTAATTTTGCTGGTCAAGTTAATGAAGAATCCTGAACAGCTGGTCATCTGCTAAAGTCACAGGAAGGAAATCTGAAATGCATCCCTTCTTCAAAGAAGCCTGATGTTAATATATCACTGAAATCAAGGATGTGGAAAATATTAAGGAAATAAAGTGTCTTCAACTCAAAAGCTGCAAACCTGTGTCTACTTGTTTGGAAGTAACTCATTCAATTCAGTGGAACTTCCATCTAAGAAGACATACATAGAACTAAGTGGTAGTTAATCTGTAGCAAGTAAGCTCATGTAACACATGCAATATGTAAATAATAAATATGCATGTTACTGTATTGCACATTTCTGGGTCCTGTTTATTATTTAAACTGAGTAAAAGTTATTTGTTTGTTCACTACGCGTTACCCGTTGTGCAATCAGTCAAGCCAAACTGAAAAAGGCTAGATTCAGATATCTGTTTCACACTCATAAAGTTATATCAAAGAAAAGTCTGAGAAACTAATCCTTTCTGAATGGCAGGTTCCATGTTTTTAATATAAGAACATTACTATATTATAATGAAGTGATATCTACCCCTATGAAAATTAGGTGGCAATATTTCAAATAATAAGTTATGGGTGTAATGGTTACCATCTTCTATCAAAGCCGAAGCCTAAAGTAGCTTAACAAGGTTAACCATCACATTGTAAATTGACAGTACTAGACATCCCAGTAAATTAAAAAGAAAAAAAAAATACAAGGTTTGAGCCATATATAGTTCATCTGCTCAGCTATGATTTTGACTGCTCGCTGTAAAACCAAAGGCTTTGTAAGGTTAATATCTGAATTTAATATAAATAATTCAGAAAACCCTTAGGTCATGCAGTGCTGAAAAAGTTCTAGCATCTCTTCACAGCAATCTTGCAGATGATGTGATCAGAATTTCAGTATTATAGGATTAAACAAAAAGAAAAAAAAGGAAAATTACAGTGGATTGTAATCTTAGGCCACATTTTTGTATTTGCGTTCTTAATCTATTACTCTTGATTTTCTTTTCCTGCTATGAATGGTCAGAAACTACATTTTTCAGTTAGTAAGAAGTGATTTGTCTATGAGTCACCAAGCTGACTTCAAATATTTGCCAGACTAAATATAAACTCTATAAAAGTGGATAATTTCCTAGAACAGAAAAAATATTCCTCTTACTACTTCAAATGGGTTCATATACAGTTTTTACAATGTGCAAAGTAGTAACTGATTTATATCTAGATTTTTAGAAACCTAGATCCCAAAGCAGACCATCTTCTTTAAAAAAAAATACTATGCTATTTTGATGATTCTCTCAAATAGAATAGACTAGAATTAAATGGACAGATAATATTTCTACTTCAAGCAGCCCCTGTGATACGAAATATTTTGAAAGGATTACTAATAGTAGCATTAACCTCTTTAGATTCCCCCTTTTAGTTCTTCTTGCACTGCTTAAGTATCATCACAAAATTTGGCAGGAATGACTGAAACTTTCCTATTGTGTCTGGGAGAGCTGGATAGGATGGCAAGAAGCCTTACTTACTATGAAGTTAACTTGAGAAAGAATTCTGAGACATTCTGTCCCACAGGATAGACTGAAGGTGACAACCACTAAGATTTATACCCACATTGAGTCAGAACTTCGAAGTAATAAAAAGCATGGTTTTATATAAATCTTATAAGTAAAATAAAAAAATAAAATAAAATAGACATTTGATTTATTGATGACTCCCTGATCCCACCTTCCCTCAATTGAGCTTCCTATCTAAGACAAGCACTGATGTCACTCCTGGCCTGTAACACTGTCTTCAGCTGCTCAAAACAGTTGGACAACTCCTCCTCCAAGCTCAGAAAATGTGAGGTATTCAAATTATTATTTCTCTGGGGATGGAAGGTGTTTCATTTTACTATGTCTCCTTAAATACTTATATACCAACCAAAAAGGGTTGATTTATACTAATAGGCTATCTATATAATAGAAAAAATGTATCTTAGAACTATTTCTTTTAATTTTATCCTTAAAATTAAAGAATTTATTTCTTAAATTGTGTTTTTTAAACAAATTTTAATAATAGCTATTTAAAACTTGTTTGAAAAGCATTCTTTAATAATCATTCATGTATTTTTTCTGCATAAACCTATTTACATTTATAGTGCCATACATAACATTTGCTCTGAATTTGGTTTAATGAGCACTGACCCATATCTGCACTGCCTCAGGGTATTTCTTCAGAAATAATTATTAGCTGGCATTGTCTGTGTCAGACCTCTTTTGGCTCACAAGACAAAATGCTGCAAGAATGCATTTCCCAGGACACAAGGGTTCAGGTAGCAAGACTATGAAGTCATTACAAAAGAATTCCAGGGACTGCTATTATCAAATATGAGCACTATTTATAAACATTTTCATATTCCTCCTTCTCTTGCTCACTTTATAAGATAATTTATTTTGGACAGGGACGGAAGATACAGTTTCCATCTGTTCCTTGGTCGGTAACATCCTGCTCTAGTATCAGGTTGTTTACTTTTGACAACACGAAAAACAAATTTCACAATGTGCAAGAACAACAGAACAGGTGTGTTTTAATAATGTCTGAAAGAAGAAATGACTTGTTCAAGTTACATATTTTTTCCCACAGTGGAAACCATTATGAAGTTTCATCCATGTGAAAGGAATGACTTTTAAAAGTAGGAAGGTCTTATGAATTATCTATATTTTTTAAAAAAAATATATATATAAATTTTATATAAAAAGCATTTATATAAAAAGTCCAATCAGATACCACTAATTATAAGTTTATGTTTTTGTAAGCTATACAGAGTCATTTAGGTGGTGGTATGTAAAGTTGTAAAATAATTAATAATCATAATGAGTCATGGGGTTCATGAACACCTAAAAAGCCATAAGAAAACCACTAGTATTTCTATGTAACAACCATGTTTTCTTGGCAACAATGCAAAATGCAACATAAAATATGTATATACATTGCAACGTGTTACATAATAATGCAGTTCCATAATTACTATTGGTAATCTGAAAGAATATCATTTTATAATATGCTTCTCAAAAGCAACTTACAATGGAAGACAAAGGGTTATTTAGTCAATTATGAAACCCTTAAAAACCTACTGCTTACAGTTGCATGAAAAATGGGAATAATAAATTCTCCAACAGACATATTTTATCTTTCAAACATTTCAGATAATTTTTCTGTCTCTCTCACCCACAGTTACGTACATGGATGGCTTGGTCCTAAGTATAATAAGCAAATGATAAATTTATAAGTTGGATTCATATAATCACAATGTATCTGTCTGTTACTAACATATCGACATCACCTGCCACACTGTCCTGAAATAAGTCAACACTTCTGTGATTTTTATTGAAATTTATAAAAAAGAAGATAAAAACTAATACAGACTAATATGAAGTAAGGAACTAAAAAGAAAAAAAAATCTTTTTTCTTCCTTCAACACTATGTACTTTAGTATCAAAGGCCTCAACTTGACAGGTAATACCTGGCATCTTACATAAAAAAAAAAAAAAAGTCCCATCCTGGAATATTACATTCCAAAAGATTACATGTTTGTTATAGCCACTAGGAAAAAGTCCAATCACATTCTTCAATAACCTTTTTCAGTTTTCCAAATGCATTTCTAACTGTTCAGCCTCTAACTAGAGACTGGGTTGCCCAAAGTTAAAGCAAACATTTGGTTATTTTGACAGCTTGGCTAACACTTAGCCTGGCACCAATTGGATTGCTTGTTAATATAATCTGACAACTTTAGATCCCCTTGGTGGATCTAAAGCAAATTGCCTTGTGACAAGTATCTGTTATCTCTAGGATCAGAAAAACCTAAGGAAGTTATCAAACAGAGGATCTAGCACATGGAACTCCAGAATGATTTAAGTTCATTAATTGGTTTTGAATGGCACTCTAATATACTCTGTGTCCATTTGATTCCTTTCTTTTCTCAAGAACTATAATAAGAATCAACTTTTTTTTTCTTTTAGGATTTTGCTCATGATTCCTAACAAAGTATTGGAAAAACTTTCTTATTGAATATGGATGAAAGGGAATAGAGTGAGACTCGGCTGAGCATTAGATGAAATCCTCCTTACAACAGTAATGAACTTTCCAGGGATAGTTCCTAAAGGCAAATGAGGGCTCTTATTAAAAATGACTTAGCGTGTCTCTATTGATGAACTAATATAATTCTCCATATACTTCTCACAATCTTTTTTTTAAGTATTGGATTGTTCTGCATGTAAGATTCACTATATTTGCCTCTGTGATTAACTGAACAATTAATACTCTGACAAGTGAAAAAACTTTCATGTGTCAGATTTTCTGTAAAAATTTAAAGGCATTATCAGATTGATTACATAGATTCTATTAAATATATTTAACTCAAGCCTTTCTATCCCTTTTGTAAAGACTTTCAAATGAACTATCATCTATATGCTTTCAGAAACAGTCCAGAATTGTACCTTGGGCAAGTTTGTATATCTGGCTGTCACTCTTTGGAACATCATCCCCCACCGCCCCAAGGTGAGGTTAGCCCCAACCCTACTGACTTTCCAGAAATCCCTCAAAACTTGGTTTTTCAACAGGCCTGGGGATTCCCTGGTAACAGGGAACCCACTCATTGGTTGTATCATGTGTAAGATTCTGATGCATTCTCCCTTGTGATCTTGTTTCTATGTTTAATTGCTTTTAAATGGTTTTTGAAGACTGTTTTAATTGTTGATTTTATTGTACATCATCCAGAGTCACATTTGTGAAATAGGTGGCCATATTAATTTGATAAATAAATAAATAAATATCTCTGCTGGGAATTTTGGACTTGCATTGATCATTTTCAAGCTTGCTAGCCATGAATTTCTAACCTTCTTTATATTAAGTCTGAAACTTCATAAACAAATTCTAGCTTAGTTCCTCTCACAACTCCAATACTCAATATCCAACAGGTCTATAGGTATAAACAATAAGTCACTGATCCAAATGCTCTACCTTAAAAGGTTGGATAGATTTAAACTGTGTTGGATAGATTTAAAATGAATTGCTGGATATGGAGAAGAATATATTTTTGTATACTTTTGGATCCAAATTATGGATTATGCTTTAGTTATATTATAATCAATGAACCTTGAAACAAAATACCTTATTATGAGTAAATGAATATTATTCATAATGTAGTTCAATTTATATTATCACTTTCAACGGAACTAAATTGTGATTAACTTAGTCTTGATCTAGCTGTAAGGCTCACACTGATACTACTCACCCACAAACACAAAGGTGCAATTCACATAATTTGCTAAATTTTAATGTGGTTTGTTTGGATTTGGCTTAGCCTGTTTATGGGCATGGCCAAATGTGGTTTATTCAACAAACCATAGTTTAGCACAATGTGTGAATTCCAATCAGTTACTTGTATACTCACACACATACATAAACACAGACCCATAAAATACTGAGATTCTTTAACCACTTGAAAATATCTACCTTCCTTGTGCCAACACGTTAGCATAAAAGATTGTAAACATTTTTATGTAGCCTATCGTATCAGCTCATCTAATTACAGTCATCAAGACATATTTACCATGTATACTCAAAACCAGTGTTGAAAATGTATCATATAACAGAGACACAGCAGCATAAAAATCTTTACTAATTTATATTACAATTAAATTACCATGAAATAATACTTCCCAACAGCTATGTTTGCCCATTACAGCAAAAAACAAGGAAAAGTCTTAGGTCTGTTAAAGACTGAGAAATGTACTACATTATAACTTTTCATGAATCCCAAAACTAATGCTATCATTAATACATTGGTCTTTAAGATGCCAGAAGAATCTACATTAAAAAAAAGTAAAGATGTTTCCATATCAAACACAGCTCCTGGTGACAGCATCAATGCAGCTTTCTTGACAGTGTCATAGAAGTGGTAAGTCATTTGCCATCTTCCAGGATATTTTAAGTTCCTAGTTTACAACTACTGATAAAATTGTTTTATGCTAACTATTATACAAACCATAATGATGACATCTGCAAACTGAATGCATTTCATACCATTGGGAAGAGGGATGAAACTCTTTATTTAACAGTGGGAAAGGCACTTAGAGATTCCAGGGGCAACAAATTAATCCAGTTCAGTTGAGACTTTCATATAAATTAGTGCTTAAAGTAATTATTGGTTAAGCCAGTGTACTCACACTCACTTTGAAGAACAATAGACATAGCCAACAGTAGATATTCTATTTATGGAATAATCAGAAAGGAATATTCAGTGAAGTTTACAAAGGTAATGTACTGCTGACGGAAAAAAAAAGATGAAAAGAGGGTAATATATGATAATTGTACAAAAAAAGATCAATAATATTTTTTCCTAATAATGTTAGATATATTCACCCTTTCTCTTAAAGCAGAAGAAATCACCATATTAATTCAGAATCTGATGACATCTCTGTTCTGAATACCCAGATTAAAGCTGCACAAACAGTGCCCTCAGCTAAAACTGAATAAATAAGAGGTTTGATTATAACCTTCCAATTTACATATTATTTTCTTTCCCCAAATTTCATAATATATCTGGGTGTAAACAAACAAAAGAGAGCCTATATTTTGTTTAGCTGATAGCACTGCAAATGCTATTGTTAATAGCTACAGACTAATGGAATGTTAACATAAGGCAATGCTACACTCAGTAGTAATGCATGGTGTGGAAGCCATGAAATTGTAATGTCTTGTTCCACAGGTAATGAATGTCAATCAAATGATATGGTAACATCAAGCAGTAAGCTCAAATAATATTATTGTATCAACATCTAACAGTGGTGATAATTTCCATGTCCACTTAACCAGCAACTATTAGTAATATCCAATTATAAGGTATTTTCAACATTTGGAGATAAAAGATGCATAAAATACTTGAAGACTAGTTTATATATATAATTTCTCATGTATTTTCAATATGTTGCTGAGCCAAATATCCATGTTGTGTTGAACATCCAGCCTCAGAAACAAAATCTTACCTGTATCATTGTCTGGGAAAGCAACAACAACTAGGTGTATGCCAGGTTGTTTTTCCAACCCTGTATCAATCTCTGAAGTAGCTGGGGGCTTTTCTTGAGACTCTAAAACCTCTGTGGGTGGTCCTGTGGGCTGGGCAACTGCAGTGATAGTTGATGAGGTAAAATATTCAGTATCAATTTCTGGCTCTACCATTTTGCCTGTAAAATCATCATCAGCAGTAGTTCTAATGGGAGAAATAGATTCATCAATTATCAGCACATCTTTACTTGTATCCTCATCAGGTTCCCTATCAATCAAAGGTGGCTGTGTTTTGATAATTAAAGGTTTTGATGCTGAAGTTGGTGGGATTTTATCTACAGCAGTACCAACAGCAATTCCAGTTACCACCACTGGTTTGCTTGAGGCACTAACTGAAAATGAAGTGGGTTCCATTCCTATGTCCTCTTCTTTTGTTCCTGATCCTTCTGAGCTGTGAGTACCTACTTTCCCCACATCAACCTTTTTAGTGATGGGAGCAGCTGCTTCTGTAGAGATGGGAACTACCAATTTGTCCAAGGATGACCTGTGTTCACTTTTGGTACTTTGTTCTATGGGAGGAACACCTGTTGCTTTCACCTTGGGATCAATGATTCCAGGAAAAAATTCAGATCGTGTGACTGTTTCGTAATCCCTTATTTTTATACCAGGACTTGATGTTTCTGTAGTGGTATAAGTTATTTCATATGCAGATCCTTCAGCAGCAATATCATGTTCAGGTAATGAATGCAATTCTGGAACAACAGGGGGAGAACCTGGGTCAGTGACCGATTTTTGCATGACTTGATCTCCTGTAACAAATTCCTGTTGAATCACTGGTGTAAATTCTGTTACAGTTTCTGTGAGTCCCACATGAATAGTACCTGTAACCGAGCTTTTAGAAATTCTATCTTCTATCGTATCTGGAACCAAAGAAATGCTATACTCTTTCTCTGAAATTGCAATAGGAGTTGTAGCCTTTGTGGCACCTGTAAATATAAAAGATTCTTTTATTTTAAGGTCTTCAGTGACCACTGCTGGGGAAATTTCTCTTGAAACATCTAAGCCTGGTTGCTGTTCAGTTGTATTCTCATTAGTCCAAACATATTTTGCATCCATTTCAGTTGTCTCTTGTTGCAAATCTGGTGCAGGTGTTATTAGGTGATGAATTGACACCTCAGCTCCATATTTGGTGAAGAACCCTTCTACTTCATTTACTTCTGTGACAACAGGTAAGACCCCTGTGACAGACTCAGACCCAGATATGCTTTCTTCAACTACTGATACTTCAGATCCTAAAGATACATTTGCATCTGAAGCTGTGGGTGTTGAAATAAGTCTCACTGTATCTTTCACCTTCTCTGAATCAACAGATGCTGCTGTGTGCTCTTCTTTCTCTACTGATTCTGTGGAGTGTACCACCCTAATTGTGTCAGATGTTGTAAGCACTGGTATTTCATAGCCCTTTGAATGAGCCAGGGTAGATATTTTTTTGCTTTCAAATGAATCTGGTGTATCTGTAGCATTCTCATCTAAGATTGTCTTAGAAGATACAATTTTATCACTTTTTGCTTCCTCTGACGTTTCGGTGGGTTGGGTGCCAGGATGTGTTTGTTCCTTTCTTAGAACTTCTGCTTCTAAAGGTATGCTCAGGTTACTCCTTGACAGAGCATCTACAGAAGTTCTTATTGGAGCCACTTCTATTTGTTCAGTTGGACTTTCAGAACTTGCTTCACTGAAATCAGAGATACCTTGCCTGGTTGTAATCTCCACTAAGTCACTTATCACAGTCTCTGATTGTGTCATTTCTGACAAATCAGAAATGTCTGTAACAGTTTGAGGTAGAAGGGTGGATAAATTAATGATCTGAGGTGCCTTCTTTTCTTGTTTCACCTTAACCATTTCTGATGCGACTGATGAAGGATGAAGTGTAGCTTTTGGAGGAATTACTTTTAGTTCAGTTAACAGTTTGGCAGATCCACTTTCCAGAGGAATATTCAGTTCAACAGTTGCAGAATCAGATATATTCTCTTTGCCTAACAAAACATAATGATAAAAAAGTTAGAAATATTTACAACTATAGCTTTGTATTTTTTCATTACAATATCTTGAATCAAAAATGCATTTTAGAGATAGATACTCCTTTGTCTCAGCCAATAACATTATTTATTGAGCATGCTTTGAAAAGAGTAATTATAATTAAATGAATCCATTTACTGCAGATGTAAATCAATAACACAGTCTGTATCCTATTTTGTTTAGATGAGTTATGGAATGGGTTATTAACCTACTTAGTATCACAAAATCAGAATGGTGTTATTAATACTTTATATCATCATCATCACCACCCCTACTTGCAGAAACTCAGCAAAGCAGTTTTTTTCACACTACAATAAATGGTATTTGAATAATTGATATTTAGGGTTTTAAAATTTTAACTTACTGGCTTGACAGACTGACCACAGGCTGCAACAGAGTTTATGAAACTTAAATTCAGTCATTTTCAGCCATGAAGCTCTTTGAGTGATTGGTTTATTCTATACAATTTTCAAGTCTACACAACTGTTATGAGAACAAAATTAATTAAATTCATATGTATTGTCCTTTATTCTTTGCTCACTTAAAGTTCAAAGCAGGAGTACAGAAGGACCTATTACTGTTTCACTTCTTTTTAGTGGATATATATAACCTTGAACTAAGCTCTTCGCTCTGAACTTTAACAATACTGAACACAAAAGCAAAAAAGCAAACAAATAAATAAAAACAAAAACAAAAACAGGATTTTTGCATTATGAGAAATTTGTGTTTTATAGACAGAACACTAAAACTATTGGTTATTGCCAGCACATTAAGAACTTGGAGGAAGATTTGAAGGCTGGATGCTTCGCTGAATAAACCGTTCTGCTTCAAAGTTTTGGAAATTAATGTCATAAACCTTCCTACATTTGGTACAAAACAGCCTACACAGGTTTGTTATGCTACTGGTTTAGAGATCTTTCACTTTGACTTTAAAGGAATGGCAATCTTAACATTATCTTCCACTATAATGATGCACATAAGCAGGAACTCCAATGACTTTGGAGAATGTCCAGTTTCAGTGCCAGAACAGGACACTGTAACCAGCATTAATTCTAATCATGGTTTACAGAAAAGTTTCATGCAACATGCTATACAAAAAACACACAAACCATAGCATGATGTATATAGCCAGTGCCCTCAAAACAAAGAAAGAATCAGAAGCAAAGGTTGCAAAGAAATAGGGCCAAATAACTTTCTTCCCTGACTAGTTTGCCTTACCATCCCGCTTCACACAATTTTGCAGGAAGAGGATACGTGGCAGACTCAATGGTATAATCCAAGCCCCACCCATTTGTACATACATGTCATGTCAGTGGAATTTGGATTGCAACACTGTGTCCACCATCTTGCCTATTTTGAAAACCCTCCACATGGGCGCTGCTGGCAATAAGAGATATATAAAATGGATCATGCCCTATTCCAGAGTTTCTCTACCTCGATGGCTGGGTAATTCTGAGAATTGAAGTCCACGCATCTTAAAGTTGCTAAGGTTGAGAAACACTGCTCTGTTTTGCCAATAGCTTTGTCTTTTTCTCCTTTATTTTTTCCTGCTAAATTTCTCGCCACACTACATTAAATTTTCCACAGGGACTCCATATTTGGAACTTGCCTTATTACTCTTATTTATCCTTAGTATTCATGAAAATGTTTAACAAATCCCAAAATTTCACATTACATGTTCATTAGGAGAAAAACATCTTTAATTTTATATATATATTTATATTATATATATTAAAATTACATTTATATTTATATTATTTATAGAGATATAGAGATACAGATATATAGATAGCACCACACTCCTGTTGGTACAGAAATCCAACTATAAAAATAAATTCCAGTCCTTAGCTTTCCAAATAATATTCAGCTAGCATAGAATTTAGTTTATTCCAGCTTAGCCAAATTCCGGTTTAGCCAGATGCTTGAGTGGATTTCAGCTGATTTTTGCCAATTTGCAAAAAATATTTTAATCCAGGTTCATTTCACTACATTACAGTGTTTCACCACTGGCATCATTCAGAAAACAGAATTTTATATTTGTGAGCAAAAAAAAAAAAAGATTTATGTTAAAGCTGTTTCTTCTCAAAGGAGATATCCACTATAGTTTATCTGCCTTTTGTCTAAAAGATGATCCACACAGAGGTTCTTTGTTTCTTTTTTTAAGGCTTTACTCTGGCTTTAACCAACTTGCTGTTGTACAGATGTTTTGCATTACTGAATTCCTTAATTCATGTGTTCAGGGGGATATCTTTTTGTGTTCCTTCTGATGCAATACATGAGACACTTGTTCCTAATAAAACATCCAGATTGTTTACAGGAAGAAATCAGATTATCTTACTAACAATTTGTTACATCAAAGACTGTCCTGAATTTATATACTTTTTTTACAACCTGAAAAAAGCTGGTTTGGGATTAAGTCTTTCGGAACTGGAGGAGGCAGTCCTGCATTTCCTTTACAAACTTAAAGTAGTATACAAAATGTGATGTCCTCTCACTTTTTTCCACAACAAAAATTTGGTGATATAGGCTGGGTTGAGAGAGGATGATTGGCCCAAAGCCACCCAGTAAGCTCCCATGGCTGAGGGTGGACCTGAAGTTGAGTCCTGCTGATCATAATCGAACATCTAAACACTCCATCACACATGCTCTTTCACATTATGTATTTTATGGAGTTGGAGACCACAGCTCTTGAACATTTATGTCCTCCAAGTCTATTTTTTTTAACCCTTTAATTAAAAGAAAGCAAGATGGCATAGAACAAAATAAAGCACTGGCTTGTTTCTAAATTTAACCTTATAAGCATCCTTGCAAACCAGAAATAATAGATTGCTACACATCAGTGTCTTTGTCTGAAAAAGTGTTCACTTCCCCTCCCAAAAATACAAAGGCAAACTGGGATGGGTAGGAAGATTCCATGTGAACTAAAGGGAATGGGCAGGTAGAAGCCTTATGAGTTTGTCTTTTTGCACACATGTTTTGGGACTAGATGGCAACCATTTTCGGTACAGCCAGTTCCACCCCAAGAGAATTACTTTGTGACAGCATCCACAACATGTTCTTAAAAGTCTAGATGTGCTCCAGCCCCAAATAGTTACCAGCTAATCTGTTCTAACACATATCCTATGCTGCAGCATCCAGATTTCATGATTCTTTTCCAATTCCCCTTTAAGGCATGGTGAAGTAAACCTGACACCTTCTATATGTAAAACATGTATTTTGCCATTAGATCATGTCCTTCCCTTGAATATACTGAGACTCTAGGACTGTTTCTGTTCTAATATGAAAAGGATTCATCTAATGTTTGCCTATTGTATAATCTGTTTAAAAAAGGTTTTTTTAAGATGTTTTATTATGATTTTTCCTCTAAGCCACAGAACAAGACCTCATGGCTGAAAATCAACTTTAAAAAAACCCAAAGTAAATAAACCACATTTAAAAACTTTGTTTTACTACAGTTCAGTGAAAATTTACAGACTGGATGAACCGACTGTAGTTGATTTCACTGATTTACTCTTAAGAAAGAAAAAGGAAATGTTATAATAATCTTGTATAAAGCAGGGCCCATTAAGAATGCATTGTTTTGTCCTGATGTTTTGTTTTACGGTAGTGAAAATTAATGAGTAGCCATTACAAGGTCTTATACAATTATTTCATTGATGCTTCCACATTCACCAGAGAAATGTCTTTGACTCACATACATGTGAGATACTTAAAACAACTGCCCAGATTCAACACAAGTTCAATGCAGTTTGTTTCCTATTGAGTTTAGCTTCACTTCATATATAACAATTTCTGTAAATGAAGATAGTTTTTATTGTAAACTATGAATGAGCAACAATGAAATATATAGTGATGGGTCAGATGAACATATACTTACATGTGCATCTGTCAAGACATTTTCATCACTAATACTTTTATATATATGCATGTGCCCACATACACTATATATTCATAAATATATATGTGTGTGTATGTGCATGTGTTCTTACTCCTTTTCCCTAAAACTCCAGCTACGGTCATACATTTCAAGAAAAAAGTATAGCCTCTGTTACCAGCCATTCTAATGGATTCTATGACTGATCATAAACCCTCTCAAAGCAAAGCTAACAGCCATAACAACTGAATATGGCATGCACGGGCATTTGTGAGAGTAGTGACTGTGAACCACTGGTTGGAGAGGGGGAAGTATGGGCAGAGGAAAACACGGACAGTAGAAACAGAAGGAAGAGACATGAACAAGGGGACTGGCCATTGGGGAAGGGAAGAGACAGTGGGGAGAGGATGATGGCAACATTGGCTACTGGCAGCTAAAGAATGTCTTGCCAAAAATCAGTCGTGATGGCTGAAGGCAGCTCTGAAAATGAGTAGTACCTACATATTTCATTGTACCATATACTGTTCAGAAAGCCTTGCTATGGAATAGTAAGTCTTAAAAAATGCAAAAATGTGAAGACTTCACTCATATTCTTCACTAGTTACAAATGCATCTGGACTGCACTTTTCTTCACAGTATGATACTCAAGTTTTCAATGATCTTATCAGGAAGCATGAGACATGTAAGGCAAAAGCTGTCATGCATATCTGTTCCTATTACTATGAAAAAAAAATTAAACTGTGATGTTCTTGTTCTTTTTCTTTCTTTTCCTTTTTTTTTTTGGTGCCTTTGAGTCAGTGTTGACTCCTGGAGACTGCCTGGACAAGCCCCTGCAGTTTTCTTAGTAAGGTTTTTCAGAAGTGGTTTGCCATTGCCTCCTTTCTAGGGCTGAGAGTATGACTGGCCTAAGGTCACCCAGCTGGCTTTGTGCCTACAGTGGGACTAGAACTCACGGTCTCCCAGTTTCTGTGATTTTTTTTTTTTTTTACTTAATAATTTCTATAGAAATCTACATTTTTCTTGGAAATCTTTCCTGGCCACTGAATGGAAGGGGAACAAAGTAGAATACCAGTCTAATTTATTCTTGTCAGGTGTCTCTATAAAAGACAGCAGTTTCTGAAACACCTGACTCAGCTTGGAAAAGACATGGTGATTTAACATTTCAAAAAGAAGTGCTTCAATTGTGCTTTTGTGCATTCTCAAGCATCTCTTTCAAAGAATTAACACATCTCTAGAAATAGTCATATTATAAAGCCAAGCGCCAGCCTCTTGCTGTCTCTTTAATTCTACAGAAATAGTAACCATACATAGGCACTCTTTAAAAAATATAAATGGAACAATGGGTGGCTACAATCCGGTGCTATATGTCAGGGTTGGGCAATCAATGTGCCATGAATGGCCCCAAGACATTTTTTGCACTGCTCACATGCCAGATTTGGGTTGAATGTTTTTTGAAAACCATAAATAAGGATGAGAAGGAGGGCAAGAGGCCTTTGGGTGAGGAAATGCTCAAATTTTCATTTTTAACCACCACTCAGAAAAGGTCCAAACATTGTTATCCTTCCTCTTTCAGTGACACCTCCAAGTATTCAGGGGAATGAATTGTGGGCCCTAACCCAAGGAAAGTTGTCCAGTCTTGCTTTATTTTGGAATGGTACCCATATTCCCAGGGGAAAAAAGTAAGAAAAGGGTATGATAGAAAGCACCCTCACTGATGTGCTTTGTGATACTTCTGTGATCAGCAACATCTTCATAGGAGAAATTTTGTGGAAAAGGACCCCATCCATAGCAGATATTTTATGAAAACACCCATTAAGTGATTTCAAATTCAAAATCCCCACAAAAGGCACCCACTCCTAATTTATTTTAGCACTAGGATAATAAAGCAGCAATGACAGTTTGCTTGTTATCTTTTCCCATGCAGCTAACATGCACAGTATTTGAACATTTATTTTTATATTTGCATGAATACACAGAAATTAGCATATGCATTTTTGAGCAATTCCATATTTTCTTTTGTTCTCTTTTTTTGAGCATTATTTTTCTTTTTTTGGATGCTACATAAACAGTTACCTTACTCTGCCTTAATACATGTTAATTCCGTCATTTAGGAAGCAATCAAGGAATGTACTTAAGTTATAGGAATACAGGGAAAATGTTTGAGAACTAAGAATGTGACTGATAACAAAATAATTTTCAAAGCTAAAAGTACTATTTTTAAGATATCTTAAAGCAGCATATAAAATCATACTGGAACAATTAAGTTGGCTGGCATAAAAAAACAAAAATTTCTTCTGGGCTTTAATAATCCAGTGAGTGGGATTTAGGAATTGGGTCCATAACCAACAGTGAACATGAAACAAATTATTAGCAATTTAGAAACTATGTGGTTTCAGTAGAAATAAATTCATGATCAAAATGATTAGGGCCAGTGCTGCGGGCTTCTGTTTTGAAAACTGTTTGCTTAGGGCACTAAATAGCCAGAAGACCAAGCAGTATGAACACATGTACTCAGACTTAACTTGGCCCAGCAGCTCTCAACTCACTATATAAAATTTATTGGTTTATTTGCTTATTGGTTTGATTGGATAGTAATCATTAGTTAATTAATTATGGCATGTCCATGAATTGGTATTTTATTTTTGTCTATATGTTCGGCACCACCTAATCTTGTATAATTGGGGCAGGATGCAAACATTATAAAATAAATAAACTGCTTTTTAACAGCTTCATTGAAAGCAGTGGCAGTCTTGAAATAAAAAAGTTAAGGCAGAATTAGAGCCATAAAAATTAATCCAGAATCCTTCCTGGGGGGTGCCTGCAAGGAGAGCAAAGGGGGAAAATGACATCACATATGACACGACATGATTATGTAAATGATGCAAATAGTGCAAATTATGATTCTATGAAATTACATCATTGGCACAATTATGACACAGGCAATATTACTGTGGTAATCAGGGAATAATTAAAAGCATAATCTAGAAAAAAAAGGTTATCCATGAGAAATCATTGGGACAATTAGACATGTGAAACCCAACTATCAATCAGGGAGGAGTATCTAAATTTTAGGATCTTTTACATTTTTATTTTACATGAATAGCTTCTACTTGAAATTAATTTGTTCGTGTCCTGTACAGTTAATGACAATTATTAGTGTTAGAAAACAAATTGTAATAGATTTTATTATTTTTGTTTTCTATAAATAGAATTTATAGACTTTATAAAAGTTTCCAGACTTAACTGAAAGGTTGTCGTCTTTGTTGACATTGTGTGCCTTTATTAAAACAGATACCTTTCTGCTAAAGGTTCGTTGCTTGACTCAGGGAGAGATCACCATCATCTAGATAATTTCTCAGAGATCTAATTCACTCCTGCTCCATCAGCACCCTTCCTCATTTCCTAACTTTGCTAATAGTGACACAGAAATAGGCTGACCATACATCCCGTTTTGAATGGGACAGTCCCGTTTTTTAACATTTCCAGACCATCCCGTCATTTTAATATAAATGTCCATTTTGTCCTGTTTTCTTAAAAACCTTACTTAAAAATTTGAAAGTTCCCGTGAACCTGTCAGAATGCAGTCTGACTTTGAGTGGAAAGAGGGGGAGCTCAGGAGAAATGGCGGGAAAAAAGCTGCAGAGCTCAACCTGGTGGGAAACCTAAAAAGAAAAAAACAGGATCAGCCGGTAGGCGGTGATCAAAGGGTGAGCCGATTGGCTCCTGCCTTGAAATGGCAGGAAGAAAAGAACATAAAAGCATGGCCAGAGGAGGAACGGCTTGTCGGGGACAACCATTCACTAGACTCTCCACCCCAGCCTTGCCTCTCGCAAATGAAGGAATCCGAAGATTCCCAGCCCGAGAAAACTGGAGAAGTTCCTGCCTGCTGATCCAGCCCATCACCCAGCCCTGCCCCGTTTTGCCATCCCAATGTCCCATTTTTGTCTCAAGGAAATATGGTCAGCCTACACAGAAAAATATTTATATTAATAGAGTAAGATGATTCCTGGAGTTCCAAGCTAAAATTTGAGCTCTTCACATTATACTACATATGTAACATATAGCTTAGAAGTTCAAAGGTTGAATAAATAAGAACTTCTACTGAGGTAAAGGGACCCAGTAAAAGAGTGATACCAATGCATTTTTACTGTACAAACATGCATCCTACATACTCTAGGCATTGCTGCTAGCAAGTTCTCTTAGCTAGATCTTGCCTTTCCTGCAGCTACTGAATGTACATCGTCGATCCCACTCCCTTCCCAAAATTAACCATTTCTAAATTACTGTAATTATAAACTGTGCTTTGTTTTGTATCCTAAATATATTCTTTACAACAAAGGAATCCAAATTTATTCTTTATAATCAAGAGTTTCTTTTTTAAAATACTTGAGTATGGTGATGGGAACAAAGGGTAACAGCAACAGCAGTCCAAAACATGCTCTCTTAACCTGTTTTCAAAGTTCCTGTTCAGATATAAAAATACCATGCTGTTTTTGGACACTAGTTAACCTTTGATCAAACTGTTTCTTAACAATGTTTTATTCAGGTGCATATATTCAAAATTCTGCCCACCACCATCCCAAAGTAAAAGGACAGAAGGGTTGAAGTTGGATTAAGGAGATAGTGATACTATCCATATTTAGATAGGTGAGACATTAATGGCAGGTGGCAGTCCTGAGGGCTTGGGCTACTAGCCATATGGCAGATAAGAAATGGAGAAACAGAATCAGAAAACAAGGCAGCAGAGGAAAAGATGGGTTTGTATTCCAAATCACCAGCAGTATGGCTAGTTCTGTTTCTGTGTAAACAAGAAACAATTTGTGTCCTTCTAAATGAGCTTTCCCTAATCCACGCCAGGTTCTGCTAGGCTTCAATAAGAATTATGTGAGTAGAAATCCATCACATTTGGAGCACATTAGATTGGAAAAGGCTGAACAGTCATTGGAAGCAGTCAAGGTTTTCCATGGATATGTAAAGAAACAAGGTTCAGTTAAGTTTGTGTATTCTGTAGACTAATCATAGAAAATTATACTCAATTTGTGGGAAAATGATGTAAAAGTTTTTCCTGAAGTCAAGGAAGTAGAGATGAGATTCCCCAAACAGAGATAAAAAAAGCACATCAGCTGTTTTCCTTTGCATGCAACAATTCAGTCATGAACCGCTTTTATTACAAAAAAGAAAACTCAGTAAATTAGAATCAATATGACAATTGTAACATGTTGTAGGAATGCCTTTTTAAAATAAGTATCAAATATGCTTACGTTTAAAGCAATAGGCATCAAATTTGCTGTCTGGGGAAGGAAAGCCAGTTTGATTCTCATAGCGATATAGGGTTCGCACTCCAAGTAAACCTCCACCACATTGGATCCTTGCCACAGAAACAGGGTAACGCACACTGCCATCTGCCAGCCAGCCATAATCACATCGGTCAAAACCATTCCTCCAGGCAGCATGCAGATCACCAGCTGAAGCAAGAACTGCCCCTTGTTCCTCACACAGATCTTGGGCTTCTTCAAAGGTTAGCTTCTTGGGAGAAGTCATGTGGAAGACTTCACCTATAAAAATGGAAACAAATTAGGTTTTTGAAAGAGGAATGTGTTCCACAAATGTTTTAAATGGAAAACTTGTTTTTAACATTATTGTTATAATAAAATGAAGCTATTTTTGTATTACTGCTTTAATTTGTTGGTTTTGGGGAACTTTACCTTGAGCAAAATGTGGTACAGTGATATATAAACAGAAATCAAGTTTGATTTGAAAAAACAAATTCAGTGTTAGAGTGAGTTTCTGTTAAGATCTTCTGATTTGCTTCTGTACATAACAGTTCTTGTTGAAGTTGCACCATCATAAAATCTAGATTTGAAAGGGCCACTTGGGCCACTGAGTCCAATCACTGCAGAAATCAATATGAAAGCTTTCCTAACTGATGAATTTCCAATTGATCCTTACCCCTGAAAACCACTTCCTTCCTTTACTATTTATTTAAAATAGCTGCATGGCCACCCATCTTAGAACACAACTCTGGGCAGCTCACAACAACAATAAAACCAAGAAACAATAAAAACCATAAAACATAAAACAAAATCCAAGGGCCTCAGCCATCCTCCTTGGATGCCTCCATCAAACCATCCACAGGCTCCCATCTTACCCTGTCCCAGCACCTGGGGGAAACAATAGATCTTTCTGGCACTCCAGAAGGCTGAAAGGATGGGGGCCTGCCAGATCCCCAGGGGAAGGGTGTTTCACAGGAACTTAGGTTCCTAGGTCCCACTAGATGGCAATATTTAAGGGAGGGAACCTGGAGCATGCCACTCTATCTGACCTGGTGAGATGGCCTCATGCCATGCAGGACTTTAAAAGTGATAACCAGCACCTTGAAGTGCACCTGGAAAGAAACTGGGAACCAGTGCAGGTTGCACAACAGCAGTGTAATATGAGCAAACTGCGTACATTGTCGCATTCGGGATGAGTTGTAACTTCTGGGTGGTGTTCAAGAGCATCCCCATGTACAGCGCATCGCAAGAGTCCAACCAAGAAGTGATCAAGGCATGAGTGACCATGAGCAAGGCCTCCCTATCCATGAATGGGTACAATTGGCACACAAGATAAATCTGCCACCTGCTTCTTGAGCAGAAGTTGAGACTCCAGGAATACGCCCAAATTGTGCACTGACTCTGTCTGTGGAAATAGAACCCACTGAGACTCAAAGATAACATATCACCAACCTAGGGGGTTGGGGAGGGGAGGCAAAAAACCAAAGCCAGTCCATCTTGCAAGGGTTCAATTGTAGCTGGTTCCTCCCCATCCAGACCCTCACAGCTTGTTGGGTCTGCACCTCAACAGGCATCACTGTTGTAACTAAGACTTGTTATTCTACATATCACTACTCTTTTCTCTGTCTGCCTAATACCTTCCATTCATCATTTATCTTTCCTATTGTCAAACTTCAGCTATTATGCTTCTGGAGTTTAGCAATCTTTCACTTTTGCAAAGCAGATTCTAATTCAGGGAACTGCATAGCTCAGCAATGGCACTCTCTAAATATGATCATCACATCCTTGTCATATATAAAGGAACAGGAAGGATTCCTAAGAGTTCAGGATTATTAGGGATGACGGTGCAAATTTAATGCTTATTGAATGTTCCTCATACAATTTCTTCCATATAATCTAATTGCTATCATTCCCTGCTACAGGGAAAAAGAAAACAATCTACTTGTGATTCACTTTGAGATAACAGCCTCAATCCTCAACATTGAGGTATTCAGTCTTCCCTAAAAACATCATTTCAAGGGAACACCACAATCCTCAGAGTCCTTGCAATTTACAGTCTCTTCCTCTGAAAACTCTGTTCACCATCATGATGAGTATTTTTCTATAATTGGAGAAGAGTAAATGATTAGAGATATCCACATCTTGCCGGAATGGCCGAATTGGGGGGATGAGTCACTTCAGAAGGCATGTATAGATCAGAGTTTATGTACTGTGAAGACAGAAGTCTTGGCTTTCCTGCCAGAACACCTGAATATACACTCAACACCTTTGATAACAGGGTAGTATTTATGCAGATGACTAAATCACCAAAGAACTTTCCAATAGAATAAAAATGCCAAGAACTTCAATACTATATTTACACTGCTATTCTGTCAAGTATTTTGTGCTCATAAACATTCTCCTGGGCACCCAATATACACCCACTAGTTCTCTGTTTTACACTTTTTTAAAAAAAAAACAGTTAAATGTGAAGCTAGCATTCTGCAAAGCCAACTTATCACTGTCAAGCTTTCTATTTCCAGAAATGAGAGTGTTGACAACAGGCTCTCCTAAATTCCCAATACAACCTGGTTCAGAATAGTTGGGAACTTTTACTTCTATTCCATTGAATTCATCAAATTATAACAACAGTTAGCAAAAATCAACAAAGGCATTCAAAGGCTAAACTTTCAGCTTAGATATGCAAGTCTTATAATCCACAATGAGGTGGGAATTTACTCCCATCGTAGAAACGGAGATGCTGAATAATGTATCTGCAAGAGCCAAGGAAAATTTCCCAAACAAAACAGCTTAAATGTATTTTTTCCACATGTTCCAGGAAAACACAGAGAAAATCCATCTGGCAAACTTGTGAATGACGTAGCCACAAACATGAGAGCTATGAAAAGTAGCTAGAAAGAAGGGAGTAGGATTTTAGAGTTAAGAGTGATCTCCAATGTTTTGATAGCTGGAATCCACGCTGAAAGTAACTCAACAAAATTATCAAGGCAAACATCAGATCCAGGAGCAAGACAGAAAGGAGCTTAACTCTCACTATGCCCTGCAGTAACAACAGTGACATGGAAACCAAGACAGTCTTTGGGATATATACAGTATACAGAAATGTGGTTTCTAGGGGTTTGGATCCCTAATCAAGGTTAATTGCCTGTTCCCTAATGCCTGGTTGCGTGTATTTGGACCAGCCTTTCTCAACTTTTTGACCCTGGAGGAACCCTTGAAATATTTTTCAGGCCTCCTGCACATTCAGACTCAAATACAGGCCACAAGTTACAGAATTATGATATTTGTTTCATGGGTAGGCCTGTGTCAGATCCCCCTGATCAAACGTTTCACAGAATCCCTTATCGGAGCATATACCATCATTTCCTTCTCCAAGGAATGGAATCCGTGTTGCCAGATGGGAGGGGGTATGAAGTTGGAGTGTGAAGTGGTTTATTATGGCTATGGAGGACATCAAGGACACGGGGTTGAGATATGCCAGGAATACCACCTGGATGGGAGGGGGGGGTGAAATGGTTTTATGGGAAAGGGGACTAACTAAGAGAATGTAGTTTTTAAGTTAGGTTTGAGCGGGAAATCTTTATTTGCAGCTTGCCTTCTGTACCATTCATTACACTTCATTAAAACAGTTAAAGGAATCCCAGCCTCCTGACTGTGATTGTGTGAATGCTCGAATGATCAGGTGCTGACAGCCTGTATATATGCATTAACAGTGTTCCTAAACAAAAAATAAAGAATGAAAATTATCTCTTTAATGTGAAGTTGCCTGAACTTGAAATAATTTTTTAAATAAATCATGATCTCCCAGGGAACCCCTAGTGACCTCTGACGCAACCCAAGGGTTCCACAGAACCCTGGTTGAGAAACCCTGATTTGGACTGTTCAACTTAAAGGACACCTGATTATCTTTTTATCAGCAGCAGCACCATCATCTCGACCATCACCACCATTATATCTCCTGCTCCAAAAAGCGGAGACCGGGCAAAGAGTTTGTTTTAAGAAAAGAAAAGCAAAAACTCTGTTCCCTCTCATGCCAAAAAGCCTGAATTCTAAAGAGATGACTGGTTAGTAATGCTTTCTGTGACATACAATTAAATTATTTTGTAGCATGTGGAAAAAAGATGTTTACTTTATTAATAATAAAATTATTCGTAAATCTCTACTCAGACCAAACGTAGTCCCAAAGATGATATTCGAAATTAAAATATATAAATCGTAACAAACAAATGAGCATAGTAAACAAATTAAAAGGAGAGATTTAAGAACAATAATTTAAGATCACTCATATTTTAAGGCATGTCTAAAACTAAACAAGGAAAGACAATCTAAACCAGTGTTTCTTAACTTTAGCAACTTTAAGAAATGTGGACTTCAACTCCCAGAATTCCCCAGCCAGTATGTGTTATGGACATTGCTGATGGAGAGGGAGGGGCCCCTCTCCAGGAGGAGAAGCGCATGCGTAGTTCTGATTCTCTTCAGCTTCCTTTCAAGAAATCCTGAAGAGAAACGCCTTAACTTTCTGAGCTTTTCTAGTAGGAATCACTGATACTTTCTCAGTCTAGCAGGATTCTGTACTATAGGGCAGAACAATAAACACTAGAGCTAAGCATCTGATCTCAGCATGGTTCTTAGTCCTAAATCTTGACAGTATGATGGCTGGGGAATTCTGGGAGTTGAAGTCCACTTACTGTATCTTAAACTTGCCAAGGTTGAGAAACACTGATCTAAACTCTTTGGGAAGGAAATTGCATAAATAAAGTGCTGTCACAGAGCAGGTTCTGCCCCATGTCCCTTCCCTCATGATCTCGTTTCTGGGTGGAACAAATTATAGAAAACCCAAAGCACACCTTAAACTACAGTCAAACTTATGTGGGAGGAGGCAGAGCTTCAACAGCTGTACTCTTATCTCAGGCAACTTCATGAGCCTTTTGCCATAGTGACTGAACACTATCCAGCCTGAACCATATGCAAAGACCAGTGGAAGACATTCTGCTGCAGAGGCAGATCAGAAATATTCTACCACATACCCAGCTCAAACTTAAGAGTACCCAGTGCTGGTCAAATTATGCTGGGATCTAAAGCAGAAAACCCTGGTAGCAGCTCTCTGCTCCAAGGAAAGACACAGTAGACAAAATATAATAATTAACAACTTCTGATATTTCAAGACCCTCAGTTGGCTACCTGGGACAGTTATCTCACTGTACTCAATGGATATGAACAACTTTTCCATTCCAGACTGATAATTTCTGCCAATATCAAGCATTCTACTTCAGAGCATGTAATATTCATAATCAAGAGTGGCATTTCTCCAATCTTTGTTGATAACCAGTGGTTTGATTGTGGAGCAGTCTTAAGGCTTGTTTGTATTATGTTTACGTGTAGGAAGATGGCACCTGTCCCTGATGTTTGGAAGAGCGCTTGTTATAATTCCCTTATACAAACAGAAGGCTAACAAGAATTAACTTAAAAACTACAGGAAGATTACTTTCTTATGTGTATCTGCAAAGGTGGCTAGCAGAGTTCTGACTGAAAGTGTATGAAAGGTAACCACTGGCAATATCTGTGAAAGGCAACGCAACTTTGTGTCAGGCAGGGGACCCCCAGGCCAGATTTTACATTAAGTATTTGTCTTCTCATATACCTTTTACAATAATTTGCCTTTAAAATGTTTCTCACACACACACATGAAAACCCTAGGCTGTTTTTATGTCTCTCATTCTCCCTCTTAATCTAATTTATATTAATTAGATTATACTGATGGTATCAAAAGCTGCCAAAAAGTCCATGAGGATTAGTAGGCTAGGATCCTGCCATGCAATTTCCAGTATAGGTCACTTACTATATTCTGGCTGAAACCACAACTGAGATATCCTTAAGGGGAAGTGTCGCCCCATTCAGCACATGTTGTACACCATTTCTTAGACTTGGGAATCAGCAACAGACAACATTGTCAAGATTCACTTTCAATTTAGTTGTCCTTTACTGCCTTCAGACAGTGATTCAGCACTTCCACAGCCTGTCCTGAATGTTAGTTATCATGCACAGCGCTAAAAAGAAAACGATGCATTCCTTACCATTTATGCTCCCAACATAGCAATAGGTGTCATAAGTTTCATTAGGAAGGCGATATCCATAGGATCTAACTCCTTCTTTTCCCATCATGTCTCCATAACAGCCAACTCTAGGTTGCCTAATAGGATATCTGCAATACAGTAAGTGAAAGATAGAGAATGTCATATTTTACTTGCTACTGTAAATGTTATCAAGCTATTAGATGCACCACCAAAAAGCCACTTGATCATCTCACCTAACAGTTTGATCAGACAACCAGCCAGCATCACATTGCTCAAATCCATCTTCATATGCAGCTTTCAGTTGTTCAGGATTTGCTATGACAGCACCATTCTCCAAACAGGTCTCCTGAGCCTGTTTGAAATTCAGAGTGTACCTACTGGAAGCTGCACGATAGTGAAACACGACACCTGCAAAGACAGTAAACTTGTATCACATCCATTTTTATTTAGAGCCAAATTATTTTAGGCAGCATGGTCAGAAAGAACATTTAGGAAGGTTCTCAGATTTCACACTATGCCTCTATTAACATTACAGAGACTTTTGATAACTATCTTTTGTTCAGTTTATAAATCCACAAGGTATAGGATCCATCATTATTCATTTTTTGCATCATACTTCTGCATTTCTCCAATAGCCTCTGGCCAATATTGAAATAAAACTGAACCCATCTAAAATATCATCCTGAGAATTCGTAAGAAATAAATTGTCAATCCTTTGCCTTTTACTCTGTACTTCAAAATAAAAGGACATCAAAAGGAATGTGATAAAACATGTAGAATTATTAGAGCTATATAAAAGTCTCACAACAACTATTTGGTTCATTGTCTGAGGAATAAAATAGTGATGAGTAGAATTTATATCTTCCTGCCCTATTTCTATTCTTATGCTTTGTGAAAAATATATTAAAAAGCAACAGAACAGTGGCTAAATCGCTCATATATGGATTGTGGCTTTGTTACAGAATTTAAAAATATGACAGAATGTCATATTCTTTTCTTCAGCATTTTTGATCATCACTCTGTCTTTTTAATAACTGTGTCTCATATTATATGAAGCATCAAGAGTTCTAAATCACACATTTCAACATTAACTAGGAGTATGATTGTAACCCAAATCATGTTCAAATCAACAGAACAAAAATGTCAATGGGAAAATTAGCTTATGATATTTCACTTGTAAGGAGACAGGGTACCTAAAGAGTAAACCTAGGTATATAATTAATCTGTGTTGCCTATTAGTCTGCTAAGATGTCCTAAACATTATTTGGAAGGAGTCTAGATTGTGGCATGTCCTTAACATTATGAGAAAAAGACAAATTCCTTAAAAATGTATGTACTGCTCTGGAATTTCCCACATATTATCCAGTGTAAACAGCTTTATAATTTATGGTCGCTGCTAGCACAGTAATTGCTATACCTACAACTATAAAATATTGCTATTAATTTTGTATTGAAATATGTATACCTGTAACTATGTCATAACTATTTCAAGTGACTTCTTTGTAAGGAGTTTAGAAACTTTGTCTGTGTCCCTAAAGTTTGAAGGTTTAAGACTCAATGGCCCAAGATTCAGATGACTACTTCCAGCAATAAAAGAGCCTGATCCATTCTCACCAACCCTAGTGTCAGCTACTTGGGCACAACAGACCATAACATTCCCTAAGTTAATGAACTGGAAAATAGTTTCAGATGCACTTTAGTCACAAGTAGATGAAGCTATTGATCTGGCCAGCACACTTCTTGATTTTTGTTAAAATGTAACAGCTAGGCTGGTTTAGTTTTATGACTTTTTGGCAGCATTGCTTCTCAGATTCCCAACTTGTTGCAATCTAATTTCAGAGATCTCTACAGCTGTGTGGACAGAGTAATTAGAACAAACAATGGCTTTTTTCTGTTTTCCCCAGTCATCACAACACAAGGTCATTTCAAAGGACCTATATAGCATCTTTTTAAAAGTCAAAATACAAAGTTTAAAGCATTGCAACAGGAAAACACAGCAGAATTAAATATAAACATCAGGAACATTATCCTGATAGACTGTAAACACATTTATTTAAGTATAAATTTCACTCATTTTAAGGATCTGGTGAGTTTATTTTTAAATAACAGACAATCTACTATTGAAGTGGACTTCTATGACCAGAAGGAAAAAACACGATGCTTTAAGTTACTGTGATCCAGAACATAAATTTCATCTATCCATACAATTCAACGCTTTCTTGTGATGAAGTAATAACTTTTTGCAATGATTACTGAACAAATTCCACCACATTCAACGGCTGCAGTGGTTAGAAGATTCTGCTTGAAGCTAAAATGGGATTAAAGTCAAAGACCTCTGCTATTTATAAGTGATGTGATTTTTAAAACATCTTCTTTCCCTCTTGTCTGTTTTAATAATTTCACAAGAGAAAACACAAATAAAAGAAACCAAATGCAAACAATAGTGGTGTAAGAATTTTGCTCTAGTTTGGGCAAATAAAATATTTGAAAAAACTAAGCAATTTTAAGGGAATTTATAATAATGGGCCTGAGAGTGCTAAATTTTCTAAGAATCTCTGGCACTATGGCTTACTTTATATTACATCAATGTGCAAATATAAAAATACTGAATCATTAGGATATATCTGAAATTCCGGTTTACTCTCAAAAAGTGGACTTATTCTTTGATATGTGCCAGTGATAACTTACTTTAATCTTTCTATCTTATGAAAACTTTATAAATAAATATGTAAAGAGGCTCACTAGAGAATACACAGAACTGTTTTTCAATATCAAATGATTATTTACAACAGCTTTTAATTTGTGCATGTACAAATGGTGGGAATTGCTAGAAAACAATAAACTATTAATTAAAGATTTAAGTGGTATATATACTTTCTTAGATCATTTTAATCCATGTGTTTAACTAACTTACATGCCAAGAATGACCTTCACTTTTCCCATTTAAATGCCCCCCCCCAATAAACCACCCTGAGAAATATTCAACTACTTGATATTTTATATATTTATTTAGTTTTCAAATTTCTGTCACCGCCCATCTTTCCTGAAAAGGGGATTCTTGTGTCTTATCTTGTGATAACCAAAATACAGTGAGGAAAAAAAGGGTTGAAGTTTGATTAAAGCAATTGTTTTCATTCTATTATTCAGGAACCACTGGTGCCCATGAGGGTACTTCAGGTAAGTGCTGTCACCAAATGTTTAAAAAAAGGGGTTGAAACCTTACGAGACTCTCAAATCTCAGTTTTTAGTGGTCTTGCTCAAACTCTTGTAAGAAGTTGATAGTTTTAGCCAAAATCTTGAAAGACTTCAGCAAAAATGCCTACACGTTTTGAGATCTGGCAATGTTGCCAAATTTTGCAATGTTACAGTCATCATTAACGGGGCCCAGTTCAATGTTACCAGAATCTGGCTTATGTAGCAGTCCTCAAAAACTTGCAATAACGTAGCAATCCAAAGTTTGCTAATCATATATAAAAGTGGTTCAGCCTATTCTTGTGTCTTACTACTACTAGATTTAGAAAAATCAGTACATTAAACTTGTTTATGGTAAAAGCACCATATGTATATAGGAAGCATTGTCAAAACAATTCCACTAGCTAACTGGTGCTTGTTATGACCTAAAATTTCCTATCAGGCCAGGTGATTTAAATAATTTTTACTCCTTTATGATCCCCCCCCCCATGCTACAAGCACATTTAACATAAATACAAGAACATGTGTCTTGGTGACTGTTTCCAGCTTTTGGAATTTCTTGCCTTGACAAGTCTTCCTCTTGGTTTTTCTTCATTATAAGGCAAAAACATCAGGCAATCTTTGGATTGGTAAGACAAGTTAGTGACTGAATTTGGTTTTAATTGGCTGGATATGTTTAATTATGTGCTTTTAGCTCACAAACTTGTGGCTCTTAGGACAGCAGACATAATCTTCTGGTATCCAGTAATCAGATATTGGATTTCTCACTCATCATGGCCTCCCCTTCATCCTTCATCTTTGGTATTTTTTTTTTAGATGAGAAAGTGCTAGAGTCATAAAGTCTTAAAAATAAGTACACATTCCAAACACAAAGCATATTTGCGCCAGCTCTAAAAGTTGGCAGATCAAGAAGATCAAGCAGCTCTAATCTCTATGTTCATGTCATTAAAGTACAGTAACGTGAAAACATCCAAAGGACTGTTTACTGTGTCTATTATTTCATAGGAGCTCCCTTCCCAAAGTCCAAAGTCGCCACCAAAAGTTGGCTTCACATGAAGTGCAAGTATATCAAATTGGCATCATAAGTGCAATATAGCTTTTTCAGCAGCTGTATCGCATTATTGGCCCCTATTCCATTTGATGTCTAAATGTCTTAGATCCTTTACACATCTTCCAAGTTAAATCTATACTATATACATCTTTAACTTATTAATGCAAAGATAAAAAAGAGTAAGGGATGGGAGGGAGGCATCACAAAAGAGAAAGTGGAGGATGCAAAGAAATCTGTGTGCTTGGGAAGCAAAAGAGACACTCTATTCATTGTATGAATATTTGAGATGTGAACCTCCTGCACTGTCTATAGAATAATCTGATCTCAAAAGAAAAATGGTATGAATGCAGAAAAATCTAAGGTGGTTCAGAGTGTAAAGGAAGTGCTTAGAGAGAGATAAAATGGGTAAAAATGGAAACAGAAAAACATGGAGTAAAAAAAAATAGATGACTGTAATATATGCAGGGATGGGCAGCAAAGCGAAGCATATGAGATTCAAGTTCAACAGAGTTGGTATACAGAAGAAAAGAAACAGTAGTCATGTTGAGAAAGGGAAGAGAAAGTAAAGCATGGGACACAGAAAGAAAAAGAGAGAGTATTTATTTAGCAATGATATTTTGAAGCAGACCTCAAGCCATGTGTTTAACTCTATGTACCTCTAAATTGTTCTCTCAGCATACAAGTAGATAAGAAATACACACTTCAACCTTTTGTAAATAGCTAAAAAAATGACACAGAATTTCACATTTTTATAATTCCTATGGGCTATTGTCCCTACTTTTAGCAGCACATAAAGAAAACAAACCAGAACAAAGGAAGCTTTCTGAAATTGAAATGAATGGAAGATGTTCACTTTTTACCTTATCTCTCCCTTTTCCAATATCTATTTCTTCTTTTTGCTACCTAATCCTTCCCACGTGCTGCTAATTCAAATACAAGGAGGCAGATTTCCATGAAAACAGCCCAACCCCTTACATTTGTCAGGGAGAGACAGAAAGGTTGATATATTGCTGACACTCTGACTTAATGAGGTTGTAAAACAGAAAAGAAAAGCTATACATAAAGATGTCACCTGCCACCCCTTGGCAGTCTAGACCTGCACAAATCTTTTGAAGTTGTCCTGAAAGTCTTCCAAAGGACATTTCTTTTAATTTTGTGTTCTCCTTGGCTTGAAGGATAGATTATGTGTTGCAACTCATGGAAGGGCAAGGTTGATTTAACAAAAGCAACTGGAATTGGCATGGAAGCTGTTCTGCCAATTAATGAAGATGGGAAAAGTAACTCAGTTTGGGTTTCAATACATCTAACAGGAAACATAATAATGTGCAGATATTACTGGTGAGATGCCACATTCATCACAATTATTAAAGAACTGCTTTCCAGCAGGTCCCATGTCAGCCTACACATATGATAGGCAAATTCAACAGTTTTTGGTTTCTCCATGTGCTGATACTTCTGAGCAGCTTTGAGAACTGAATGCTGGAACAGCCTTCTTAGCACAGCCTGGAGAACGCTGGTCTTGGAAGGGGAAAGGATTTTTATATGGGATCCATCAGCTTTGCTAATAGATGATTCTTTACCAAGATACTTCCCTTGACTCTCTTCCCTGATTTTTTGCTTCAGTTTCTCAGTTGCTTGCCCAGATACGGTATTGATTCTTCTCTTCCTGTTTTGCTGTATGAGACTTTTTGCTGTTTTCAGGAAGCAATGAAAATATCTATACTTAACGTACGGATCTTGTGTGTATATGTGTTGTTTTTGTTATGTTTAGTTCATTTAAGCACCATATTTAGGGTTTTTTTCTTCATTGTTTTCTTTTGTATTTCACTCTAATATAAACTTTAAAAATCACTTTTCATACCACAAGCTGATTATCAGAATCCTACCCCCCAAATGTTCACATTGCTTCACGAGTGCAGTATTAATAGTTACTATAGCATTACAAGCAAATGATAGTAGGAGAACATTTTCAATTAATGCTTGACTGAAATAACTGAATACTTTTACAGTAAAAGTAAATTACCAGAGCATGAACTAGTTTTAGTCAAAATGAAGGAAAAGAATCTGAACTGCCCACACCAGGGTAACCATTCAGATTGGTTTCCTATTCTTATTTGTTAACAGGGGTGGGCAACTTTGGGGGCTGGTGTCCCAAAGAGTTGAGGCTCACAGTGAATTGGATAGCAATGGACCAGGCTAGGTTTAGGGGGGGTGGTGGTCTATTTCCTTTTTAAAATTGTTCTAAAACTATTTTAAAGCTTACAATGCAATTTTCATATGCTTCCCAAGGCAAGAAACCAAGGTACCAATTTTCTGCAACTGTATCCTTGACATTCAATAACGCAGATGGAAAGTAGGATCTTGGGTTTGACAGCTGCATTACTGCTCTTGGGAGCGCAAAAAACAAAATAATGTTACTACTAACTTTATCTTTAAAGCAAAATGTACAGTTCTCCCCATTAGATACTGAGACCATATTTTACAAATGCCAGCTGTTTTGTTTGGTTGAAGTTTTTTGCCTTCCATTAGTCATGACTCTTGAAGACTGTCTACGCAAATCTAGTCAGTTTTCTTCACATCATTTTTGGAAGTGGTTTGCCATTGCCTTTGTCCTAGGGCTGAGAGTGATTAGCCCCAAGTCATCCACTGGCTTCAAGCCTAGGGCAGGACTAGAACTCACGGTCTCCCAGTTTCTAGCCTGGTGCCTTTAAACACTACATTGGCTCCCATTTTTGGTTTTGCAAGAAACTCAGACAAGTATAATAAGAAATTCCATTAAAAGTTAAGGCAGGAAAGGATTCCTCTGTATGTAGTGAAAGCAGGGTTTATGCTCAGTGACTACATGAAGCTCCAGTCAGAGCTGTTAGTGGCAACCTAACTTGTGGGAATTATCTAGATAGGAGAGCAAGAATGCAGAGAATGTAAACGTGCAGCTGTAAATATGGATGGGATAAGGGGAGAGAAAAAAAGAAGGCCAAAACTTTGCTTCATGAGGAAGGCATTGTAAGTGGTGTGCAGGACTTGAGGTACAACTGGCTCTGTAGTATTTCTCCTACCTGCTCAAAGATTGTGAATTATCTGATATGGCTATCATATCCTGTACAATAAAGAAATGCTTCCTAGGCAGTAGTTCTTGTCTCAGGAGGAGGTCCTTCAGCTCTTTTGAACTCAGGGGAAAAAACTATTCAATGGGAATACAAAAAGAAAGAAAGAGCAAGAGTACAGAATCTGAGGAGCCTCTATCAATAGATCATCAGTTGGAGGTATCATCGTCATTCATGGTCCAATTAGAAACTTCAGCTGCCTCCCCAATCTCTTGCCAGTCTAGAGGAACGTCTTGTGAAGTCCTGTTCAGTCTGTTGCTTTCTACTTGCATTAGACTGCTTCATATCCTCCAGGATGTCAGGTTGGGGAAGGCTGGACTACTTACTATGCCAGTGAGACTTACTGGAAGTCCTCAAGGACAACAGAGGGAAAGGTCTGATAAATCACATCCTTACTGACCCTAAGTGAAACTATGAGAAAGAAAGAAAAGTGACGTAAAATATTGCTGGTAAATTAGTATGTCTCTGTGAAGAATATTAAAAAGGTTAATTTTCATTTAATAACTGGTAGGTTTTGTACTTTAAATTTCACAAAAGAAATGCAAGAGTATGGTAAATTGAATTCTCACCATCAACAGCCAGTGAGACAATGTCCTGGGTATCTTCAATTCCATACATTACATCACAGCGGTAAACCCCAGCATCACTTGCACGTAACTTCACCATAGTCAATGATGCATCACCAATATCTTCTGGATGGCTTGGAACCGACACTCTTCCTTTGTAACCTTGTCCAATCTTGATATTCCCATTCTGGGCTACCAACACTGTCGTTTCTTTGAGATCTTTTCCACCTTTGTCCTGCTCAATCTTTGACCACTTAATCCGAAGAAACTCACTTGTATTGTGATAGCTTGGAGGCAAAGTAGGCAGAGTTGAAAAGAAGCATGGGAGGGTGGCTCTTCCAGAGAGTGAGCCTTTCACTGGTGGGCTTTTTTCCACTTTAACTGAAAGAGATAATAGCATATGAGTGAGCTAGCAAAAGTTGATCTGCATTCAATCCACAAGGCAGGGATAGTAGGATTAGACCTTCTCTTCACAACTCAGAGCTCAAGCAGCAGTGGAAGTGTGAAGGAATTGATAGACATGAAATGCAAGGAGGCATTCTGATTTTATAATTGTAAACTAAAAATCATGAACAAATGTAAGATGATGAAAGTTTCAGGAAAATACATATTTGACTCTAAGCACTGGCTCAAACCACATTTCAAAACTCTTCCAGGACCTGATAAGGTCAACATTCATCAAGGATATTCAAACTGATGGGGCTCTGGAGATGGCAAGTAGGACACCTACACCTCACTGTTATCTCTTTAAAAGCTATACAGTGAGAATGGCCAACATTTCTTTTAATATATGGACATTTAAGGAAAGAGGTGATTGTAAGGATAAAGGCCTTCCCTTAAACTTTTTTCATAGCTACAGTAACTGCCGCTCAAAACACAACCACTCTTTAGCAAGGGAAAAGTTTTATATTGGGATGCTGATAGCATGTCTTAACTGCAAAGGGACAAGTTTATCCAAACGGTATACCAGGAAGAGACCTGTCCACATAGCTGTGGTATAAGCACCCACCGAACTAGATCAGGGTTGGGCAGTCCACAGGCTGTATTACTCCCCTTTCCTGCCCCTGCCCGCCCATCAACGCCACACTTACTACTATTATTAAAAAAATTTTGCTGTTTCTGGGATCTTTGAAGATTCTGATGGCAAAATTCAGTGGCAAAATTATGTTTCCAATGATGAGACTTTCTCCCTATTTTAAAAATCAAGTAAGCGCTAAAATAACCTCTTGTAAGTTTCACAGATCTGCTTTGAGTTCAAACTGACTATTCCCAAGCCAAAAATTAAGCCCTGCTCTAGTGGTGTCACCACATCACTGCAATGCCGGTGCAAGGCCGTTCCAAGTTCACTCGGCGAGATGAGCATAATCACATAAATTCCAAAGTTTAAAAAGTATCATTATACTGACAATGGAAACTCCCAGTTTCTTTATATGGGGTGCCTTTATCCAAAGGAATTTTAAAAATGTATAAATCAGTGTTGATGTTGATGTTCCCTGACCGCATTCATTTAAATCAATTAAATGACTCTCTAACTCCAACACATATTGGAAGAACATAATAGGCCTCCTTAATAAAGGGCTAATGCCCATGATACACACAGATTCCATGAGAGAAATAATTCCGTTCACGTCCTCAGCATGCCACTAATGGAAGGTTTAAGTGCAGGGCTGGAACTAATTGTGCAGGGCTAAGTTTCTCTTGTGTATACTTTAAACATGGCAAGAGGCTTTACCTCCTTCATGATTTCAACGTAAGAGAAAACCACTGAAATTCAGTGATCCCAGTACGAATTTATCATCTGGCTCTTTCTTTGCTCTGAACAGCTGGCTTGGTACAAATCCATTCCATGCTTGCATCCTGCTGATACTACATAAATTCAGTATTTAAATGTGAGGCATGAAGAACATTTGCCAAAAACAAATGAAAACAAAAAATTAGCCAGTAACATCTGTGGACCAAGGATACTGTTGAGCTGGTTTGTGTTATAGCAAAATAAATGACTGAGTAATTCTAAGCAAGAGTTAATTTATATTTACCATGTATCTTAAGGAAAGAGGAAACTTTTCTTTCTTTCCAGAAAAATATTTCAGGCAACGAGTTGTTCCCTTTTAATTACTTCCTTTCCTACCTCAGGGCTTAACATATCACTCAAATAAAATATTCCTCAGTAGTTTGGAGGGAGGGAGGGAGAGGGAAGAATAAGAAATATGGGTGGTTCCTACATGATTGAAGAACTTTTACCATAGTTTTATATCTTTCCAGCTGCAAACACTTTACAGTAGACTGTTTCCATCCAATATGGATGGAATAACTAGTATACGGTTAATGATAGTGCTGGCTATTGTTCATAAAACCTGCCTGCTATATGTCCGGAGCAGGAACTGCGTATTTGCTAGTTCTCCTAAGAATCCTTAATCCCACATGAACTTATTCAGTGTGGCCTGAGAAACTAAAATATAAGAGCAGGGTCTGTCCTTATTTTCTTTTAAGGAATAGGCTTCTAAGAATGTATTAATTTAGAGTAATTGAGAAACACACATATCTATAAATAAATCCTGCCCATCTATCGCACAAATGTGCACTGCTTATATGCAAAAGTTATTTTTTAAATCTATATGCTTAGAAATACAGAGTACATGAGGAAGATAACTTTTATTAGATTAATATACATAGGTGAGAATTTTTCAAAAAAACTAAATGCTGAGGAAGGGAATTAAAATGAACCCTCTACCCAATAAATGAGGAAAGGTACTGCAAAGGTTGTACATAGGGCATTCATGGTTGTGGGGTGTCAAAAAAGTCAAGGTGATGGTTGTAATCATGTATAGTAGTAACCATTTTTACTTGTTTGACACCCCCTCTCCCTGTAGATGTGTCTAGTTATGCGGTATTGATCATGGCTGTCTCAAAACATTTTGTTTAAGTGAAGAGCAAGATATTATCTTCTCCAAAAACAGGCAAAACACTGAACCCTGAATGATATTTTAATACTGGCAACAGAATAGTATTCTTCACTGTATCTGAAGGTTGCAGAGTCATGTATGAGTCACAACTTCTAATGATATCTGGCATGATTAAACATAATATGTGTCATGATAGCATAACATAATAGCCTGTTACATAATACACAGCTCTATCCCTCGTATTTCCCTTAGAAGCTGCCTCCTTCTACCAGATCTGATCTGCAAAAACTGTATCACCACTAGATAGCAGTCAACATTTTGCTGTTGTGGCTGTCTAGTGGCTGTCCAGATTTTTGTACTCCAGATGTATTAACCCTAATATAACCAGTCTGTAGTGTCAGTAATAAGGACTTTTCTAACATTGTCAGAGATGTTAAGTCTGATGTTAGTCTGAGAAAAATGCAAGGCCAATTCTTCTGTAAAGGACAGGCAGAACAGGGATGGATGGATGGATGGATGGATGGATGGATGGATGGATGGAAGGAAATAAGCAGATTCTACTTCTTTACAGCTTAGGTGACCCTGATTATCCTGGTGTCTGACCTATTGCTACTTAAAAACACTGTCACTCTACAGCTTCCCTTTGGAACCAAAAGCAATAATATAGGCATACTGTACAGACCATATGCTGAAAATATATGTGGAAATCCAGAAAATCTCCTTCTCATGATCATGTGTAAGTTGAGAAGAAGAAGAAGTTAAAGCCCTGGATTAGAATATCATAGAGCCAGGCTCAGATCTTCCCTCAACCATGTAAGCTCACTCTCTCTCTCAGCCCAATCTTCACTGTTGGTAGGGAGAGAACTAGAAGAGGAGTTCTGTGTATGCCATCTTGATCTAGTAGAGGAAAGATAGGCAATAAACCTAATAAATAAATAAATACAATCCAACTATGCAAACACAATAGAGCGAATACCATGTGTTATGTAAGATTTTTAATTAAAGCCGTTAAGGTCAGAATGAATCTGTACTAACAGTAAATGAAATCTCCTGAAAAGAAAGTATGTTGAGGCAGCAGGGCAACATCAGAATAGTCCCTCTTTACCCATAGAGTGGTCGCATATCATGTCACACCAAAACACACGCCAGAGGAGATTCCCTGGCAGGTCATGTAGGAGAAGAAAGAAAAAGCCAGAGCTTGCATTGTGACAAAGTTACATCACAAGGAATCTAAATTACAGAGCACAAGGATATGTGGAACACAGTTAATCAAACTGCTTTTGTTCAACAGGAGCTGCTGACAGGTTAAGTGAATTGCTTTCTGAGAGCCAGGTTAAATGCATGCAGGCCACGATTCCAGTTATTTGCAATCATGCCAAAATCATGTCCAAGGCAAGTGGGAATACTGATAACAATAGAGTAGAAGCTCAGGAAGCAAAATCACCCAGACAGGTCTGAAAGGTAACCTTGGAAAGCCAGACAACTGCAGTAACCTCACTTAGCAGCAGGTCTGCAAGGAAATTGCTCCAGCAGAGTGTGAATTAATAATTGAGGCTGCAGAAAATGACTGCATGAGAGACAAGAGCTGGGAGCCTCAACAGACTTTTCCTTGGAAAGGTGCTACAAAGAGCATTTTTATAATATGCAAGTTTGCTGATACCTGGACTTCTGAAGTATAACCAATGGTTACAGGATCTGGCTTTTTAGCTTAGGCAGAAAACATGGTGAGATACCAAATGAGGAAGAAAACAGGAGAGAGAAGAGGGGAGCTGCCAAGAAAGAAGAGGAGATAATGAAGAGGAAGGAAGGAGGAAGCAAGAAAGAAGAAAGAAGAAGAAAGATTCATTGGTTATTGCTCGATATGATTCAGAACTAATCCTTCATTGGGATAACTTTGGTTGCTTGGGTCTAACAAGGTCAAATGACCTTTCTTCTTCAGCTACCCTGGAGAACATACATTGATCTGAACTTTTAAATAATCTTGCATTTCCTGTTTCAAATAATCTTTTTATGAGATTATGGAGTTCTACAGTTTGAGAGTACTGAGCTGGGGAAAGATGTGTTTTAAAAAATAGGCAGAAAAGGATTGATAAGAGTTTTGCAAAATAAGCACAGGAGGAGCAAAGTAATGGAAAGGTTTTTCTCTGTATTCATACTAGATGCTAGGATCAACCACCAAAGCTGAAAGGTGGCAGATTTTGTTCATATAAAAATAAGCAACTTCTTCCTACATAGATAAACTATAGAAACCATTGCTATGAAATGATGACAACCAGCTTGGATGGGCAGTAGACAAGTTCATTAGACAAGTTCATTTCAGATCATGGTAGCTATGAGTTACTGCCAAGTCTAGAGTCAGTAATGTATTTATATTTATATTTTATTTATTTATATTTTGAATTTAGTCACCACCCATCTCACACTAAGAGCGACTCTGAGCAGTTACTAATGAATGTAAACTATCAGTCAGAGTCTAAAAGCAGAAAAGTGCTACTGCTCTTACACCCTTTTGTGAGCCAGTATAGGAACAAGATGCTGAACCAAACAGATTGTTAATCTGATACAGCAGTGTCAGCAGCAAGACAAAATGACATAAAAATGGGGACAAATCCCAGAAATAGAACAATTATATAATGATGTAATCATGTCTAATGCTAGTACCTAAGCCATGCAATCTGCATGCTAATGTTATAATGCAAGGTCACCATTTGCCATCTTGCCTTCCTATGGCTGACTATGAGCAGTGTCCTTATGTTTTAGTGCTCCAAAGGTACCACATACAGAGAGAGAGAGAGAGAGAGAGAGATTGACAATTACAACATATAACCCTAAGAAGTCCCTCAAATATTTATGAATCATCTCATTGTAATTTAATTCTTACCATGAATGACGGTCACTAAATAACAGCTGCAAATATGTGAGTGTCTAGTAACCACCCACATAACTACTCCAATTTTAAAGATATCATAATATCAGACTTATTTTTGGAATCATTTTTCCATTTTTATGCTTGTAAATCAATGCCGAACTACATGCTGATGGAATAAAGTGAGGTGCCAAAGCTCTTAGTTTTTAACTATGAATTGCCTCTGATATAGCAGAAGATCAAGGATCCTGTTCTTCAGTTAATGTGCACAGATAGAACACTGCATAACAAGAATTTCTTAAACATCTAGTCCTTCTCCAAAAAGCCTATGTATTCCAGTCCTAGGCAATTTTAACAGCTGTTCAGCTGTTTAATTAACTTAAAGTGAGATAGTTATGTATCCAGAGAGTCCAGAAAGGAGCTGTACATTTTACATCCCACGGCCTGGAAATCAGGGCTAGAATTTTTATCTATATTGAATGAAATCTGTTATTCTTTCTGATGTTAATCAGAATTCCATCTTCTCCTTTTAGGAGGTCTCAACCCTTACTTGTTCAAAGCCGTAAACATTAAACACTGTATCCTCATTTTTAAAAATGGGACATTTCCTTTTGAAGTTTCCACCAAAACATTTACTAAAGACTCGAGAGGAAAAAAAGCTTTCCCTAGAAAGTGTTACAAAACTTTTGTGACCTTAGTGCAGGGATTTAACAACCTTCTGAATTCAGCCTGGAACAGGTTTCAGGTATAACCAGCAGTGTGAGTTTACCACTACTTTCCCTACTCAGCCCACTCCTGGAGATGTCAGATCTGACTATTAGTTACATTCAAACTGCATTAGCACAGCATACTGCACATAGGTCTATCTGTACTCTGAATTCAGCTGGTTTGGAATGCTATAGCCAGATATCCGATTATAAGGTAGATGTGGTTCATTTGTTTTGTGTTCTCTGCTTCTTTATAAATTTTACTGACCACATTTTCCAGGGACAGTTCAAAGGGTTGGTTATGACCTATATAACTCTAAATGATTTGGTACATCGTTTGAGAAAAGCCTCCTGAGGATGCAAAAGAGGGCCAACTCCCTGGCTTTGGAATTCCCTTCCAAAAAGATTAGGCTAGTTCCATCTCTATTCCACTTCAGCCTGGAGGCAAAGCTGTTTTTCTTTAGTCTAGTCTCAACTAAGCAGGCTTCAGCTGATTAAGCTAGGGACATGTTGAGTGTTTCTGTTGTCTTATGGTTGTGATTTTAACATGCATTACTTATGCTTTTGCTGATGTTTACATTATACTATTGTGTAGATTTGTGATCATCTTTAACACCAGTAGTTAACAGAAAGACAAAACATAAATCACAGGAAAGGAAGGAAGGAAGGAAGGAAGGAAGGAAGGAAGGAAGGAAGGAAGGAAGGAAGGAAGGAAGGAAGGAAGGAAGGAATGTGTGGCAACCGAGAGGCACCTCTTCTTCCAATTCTACAAGGTGGGACAAGCAGCCAGACCACCACCACCGTCTATTATATATTTCTAGGAAAGGCATGCTACTACTAGTCACATGATTTACAATTATGAAATCTCAACTTGAATTAATCCAACAGCTCCACTTCTAAGGAAATATGACCCCTTTTCTTGAGCTTTCCTGTTCTCTCCTTAAGACAGTCTGCACATAGATAAGAATCGTCCCCAGCTAAAACAACTCCAATTCTCAAACCAGTAATATATTAAAGAATCTAGCAGAGATGCATTAAAAAAATGGTCAATTGACCTTAAAACAAAATAGAACATAAATGGTACTAACCAAAGTTAGCTACCACAAATTATTAAGAATCTTAATCCAGGATTATACTTATGGGGCAATTTCCTAGAATGACACAGAAAGCCCTGGCCTTTACTCTCTACCAGCCTCTTGAAGACAAAACAGGTTTTCTCAAAAGAGAGGCTTCTGGGTGGAGGGAATATCCCTTCCAAGGAGGGATGTTCAAACCAATCTAACAATGCCTTGGATATCCTGATCAGGTAACTTCCAGGTGATTCCTGTACCACCTATTTTGAATAAGGCTATGCCATTAAGAAAACCAGCATGGAGTATGGATTCAGACAGATTTCCATCTGGTTATGTCTGGACATGTCTCTTAAATAAAGGAATAGTCTAGTAAATGGAAGAAGAGGCTGGATCTGTCATTGATTCTCTTAAAAAATAATAAAACAAAAATCTATCAGCAGCATTTGCACTGCAGCTTTACACTGCTGAATCACTAGGAAAAGCCTAAATTGTTCTATAGCTGAACCTCAATTTAAAATCTGCTATAAAACCAAAACATAAATGAAGTAGAAAAATATAAAAAGCATAAGGTACAGATAAAGTCATCCTCAAAATCAGCTGAACTGCTGGTATCAACATGAATAGTTCTGCTTTCTTGGCAAATATGAAAGTAATTTGTGACTACCTTCTTCCAAGATTTTTTAAAAACTGTTTTATTTTTACCAACCTATTCTGCAGCTCTGGAATTTCATTGTGGTCTCCCATCTGAGCAGTAACCAATTTTTACTCTGCTTAGCTTTTTGAGATCCAACTGATGTTAGATAAAAAAAAATACAACTCTGCTTTCAGCTTCCTTTGTCTTCTGACATTCTGTCCAACAAGCCATACTAAGCAGTTATAATGAATAGTATTTTTTAAAAAGACCTTGTATTTTGCCACCCAGAAGGACTTGCTACATGAACCTATTCATGAGTTATTATATATCCCATATATATATCAGCCAAATGCAACAATGGCATGTCTAAACTATATGTAACAGAACAGGCATGCCTACACAAGCTTAATGTGTATTGCATGAACTGAAAATATAAACAAACTTCAAAAATATGTTACTTTATTTTGTTTACAAGGGTCTAACAAAGTTCCAGGAATAATAATTGCAAATACATTGTTTAGAAAAGGGCAAAAAGCACTGAATTCACTTCAGTCCATTTATTCTTTGTGGAATACCATTATTGCTTAAAAGCACCTATATATATTTCCAAGGTCTGATAACACATGTTCCAAAAATACTTTGAGTTTTTAAAATGTCATCTTGTATGTATTCAAGTCCCTTCAACGTTTTTGTGAATCATATTCTACAACACACAGTGCAAACAAATGCTCCCTACAAGCCACCCTGAAACATTAGACATTCCTTGAGTGGTACTGTACTATCAAAAATGGTCTATATGGAATTGCCTTATATAAAGGTATAAGAATATTCTATTTGAGATCAACCTGTTTATGTACAGATTGATAAAGTAGATATTCCATGTACCTGCAAAAACTTGCTCAGAGCTTGTCAGAGAAGGCAATAAATTGAATCTTAACAAAACCCCTTTTGTTCTACCAAATGGCTCACAGTCTGAGTTACTACATACTGTAAGGAAGGGGGATGTAAATCAGCCATGGTGATGGATCAGTTACTCTTTAAATTCTCACTGTAAATCATGGAAAGCTAGCCAAATGTACATTCCATCTGCAACGCTGGCATTTAGAATAGCACATACATCTAAATGTAGTAGCATATGTAAGACTATGAAACATTTCAGTGCATTATTTGGTTATTAATTAAAATTCACCAGCCTTCTATGAACACACTTCAAAGAGCTACTTACTCTACAATTAAGACTTCTAGGAATCCCTTGAAACTACTTTCTGTACACTCTGCACATGCATATGTACAGAAGAAGGGGGAGAGCAAATACCAGGTGGTCCTATCAAGTTATCAGTCAAACTAATCATGATGGAAAGTCAATATGCACATAGGCCTATTTACATAAAAGCCAATATATGAGGATTGTACACATGGTATTTGTACTGCTGACCATATCAACATACAACTAAAAAAGAATCGAGCCCAATGCCATTCAAGTGGTTAGATTATATAAAGACACTATCCATTAGAGCTTTGCTAATAATTCATAGGGGTGCTTAAGTCATAGAAATACTGTAATTTAAATGGCAAGGTAGGTGCATCTCCCAAAAATTCAGCTCAACCAATCCAAGGGCCTTTTCAGGTTACCTGTGCATGCATGCTTATACACAGAAGATGCTTCTGCAGTAAAGTTGCCGCACACTTTGACAAGCAGCACTTGTGGTATTGTCAGAAAGGAAGCATCTAAAGCAGCATCCAAAGAAAATGGTTTGTACAGCCCTATTATCAACACACTTTCCTTTGGGTTATTGACTTATACAGCAATTCTATCTTTTCCTGGCAAGCCCACCAGATATATTATATCCCAACTTCCCATATTTATTACAGCCAGTTCTTGCATCTAGCCACTGCTCCTATTTTTGATATGAAGATATCTTGTGTATTGTGAATTGATAGAGTTGCATTATTTGGGGTACCTATCCTTAATGAATATATGAGAAAGGTATCTATATGAACCAGCCATTTCACACTGCAGTTCCTGAGGTATATCTGAATTGTTGATAACCTATTACAGCATAGGGCTATTCCATATTCTAATATAGCCAAATCTAAGCTAGCATGCACCAACTGCTGTAGTTCACTTCCCAAAATACTAACATACAAGTGATGGAGATTGTAGTACAACCAATCAGAAGGAAGGAATTAAGTTGGGAAGGCTATTTTTTTTAAGTGAGGACTTTGACTCTGGCATCCCCTGTATCAAAGTTATTTGTTTTAGGAATTTTCCATAATCTTCCCAGGAAAGCCATTCATTCATTTGTTCATTCAAAATATTTGTATGGACACCCATTTTAAAGCATTATTCTGGGCAGCTCACAACACAAAAAGTGTAGCCTTCACAACAGCTAAACTATTGCCATCAACTTCCATATACTTCCACATGCATACCCACAAAGTTGTAAGAATAGCTAAAGATGTACAATATGTACATATGTACTGTCTTTCCAAAGAAAATATGACTTTAGTTTATGTTGTCTATAGTTCACTATGTTCAGCTCATGGTAGGACCTTCACTTTGCTATTAAAGCTTGGGAGTCAAATAAAAAAACCCATGAACCTTAATAGGAAAGCTCAGATGCAATGAGGAACAAAATTTTTAATCACAGCAAGCCTTTTAATCTCAGAGAAGGAGCCATCCACAGGGAAGGTAAAAAAGGTCAAGATGGTGATCACAACTGCATGACTGAAGACCCACCCTGTTTGTGCATGCATTGACCTTACATGCATATACAAAAGGGCAGGACTTTGATCATATGGTCACTATTACCACCATGACATCTTTGTCAACACCCCACAGATGCTGCTGTCTATATTCAGCTTGATCTTAGAAACTGGTTCCTTTGGGTTCAGTGGGATTATATCACAACAAAGAGAATTGTTCTCTTTGTTGAGAACAATTGAGAATTGTTCAATGGGATTAAACCACTGTTAAGATAACTTTATGCTTTTATACAAAATTAGATTAAAATGAATAGCATGACTCTCACTTATTTGGGCAAGTGGGCACATTTAGAATTTTGAGTGGGTCACATATAATCAACGTTTGCCATGGTTGAAAAATACCCTTTACCAGAAGCAAAAAAGCACTGGACTTTGAGGTCTGTTTGACTCTAAGGCACTGTTGGAAATAAAGGTTTTCTTCTTGAAGCTAGTGCTTTGCTGAACACTAGGTTCCCATTCATTTTCTACAAATTAAAAGAACCTTAAAAAGGAAAATTAGGTAGGGAAGGCAGCTTGGCAGGTACCAAGAAACACATCATCAGGCACATTGTCACTCCTGGATACTTTGTGGCTCTGGTTTTATTTAACCATGGAATACACAAAGCATGTAAAAGTACCTGGAGATCAGCAAACTAATTAAATGGAATTTGAATTATAACTAGACCTCCTCACAAGTAAAACCAACCATTACCATAAATTTTATATCAATCAACTCATCATGGATTGCCCCATACTATGATACATCCAGCAGTAAAACTAGTAATATAAAATGGTAGTAATAGTCATAAAAAGGGCTGTAAAACAATCATACATCCACATTACTGAAGTTGAAACAACAGGCCTTCTACATGAAATAACCTTCTGCAAAAAAAAAAAGCATAATTTGTGGTTATAATTAAAAAGAACTTTTTTGTACATTTCAGTAGTAAAAGGAGGCAGGGTAGTTCTAAGAAAAATATGCTACCAGTTAGGAAAAATGAGAAAGCATATGCGTTTTCTCCTACAAGAAAAATTACTTCTCCTATAAGAATTTTTTTTACTCCTATTCCATATTATCATAGGCATTACTCCTACTTGCAAATAATTTAGTGATGGTATCATACTCAGATTTTGTCTGTTATTAAAGCTAGCATGCTAACTACTGAGCAAACTTTTATGGAAATCTTTATCCCAACAGAACAGTTCATCCTATTAAAGTGTCCTAATGGCTTAATCTACTAATGGAAAATGAGGTAAAAGTCCTGTATGCAGAAAGTACTGCTCTTTAGCACTCCGCACCCAGTCTGTGAAGGTATGCATATAACCGAAATTCCGTATGTGTCTTCACAAGTTGCACACATATTCACCTAGCAATTTTGTAATGACTACAGGGACCATAAATTAAAGGCTTATAACTTCCATCCAACTTACCACATGTGAACCGTACTCAGACAGTGGGACCTGGTTCTATTACATTATAAATGTAAGTATTTGGAGTTAGCTTCTATGGCCAGTTATTCATGCAATGCTAGCCTTCACTGAACCAAAGTAAGAGATCTGGCGCATGTGCATGTTGGATGTGTACATCCAACACATTCCTGCTCCATTATGTATCCACATATTGCTTGCTCTCTCTTTTCCAACAGGTGTTCTCAAATCCTAAAATGTTTAACAGGTGTTGCCTTTTTACTCCAGGCTAATGATAGCAAGTGCAGCAAAGCACAGCACTTTTTCTCAGCCCTCAATTTACCCCTCACCTTTACGCTGTTGATATTTGGAGGCATTTTTTTCCTTTTTTTAAATAAAACCATGTGTATTAAATCTTCACTAGTTTTAATCTCCACTAGTTTGAATCACCCTATTTCCTTAATTTAACCCACCCCTAAACATATATAGCCCTGCCATATCTACTGATGTCACTATAGCATTATCATGTCCTTTGCAGTCCTCATACACTATTTTTAAAGACAAAAAAAAAAAGCATGGAAACCACCTCCAGCCAACAAGTTTTGCCCATTGCTGTATTGAAGATACACATGTAACGCCATCAGAAAACCAAATAGCAGCCCTCATGGTATAAAACAGTTTTCCTCTTTTTCTGTAACTCAAAACAAAGGGACTTTTTAAAAAAAAAAATGATGCATTATATTAAAACTCTCCAATTAGTGACTTCAGAATAACTGACATATTTTCACTATCAAAAATCATTAAATTTTCTCAGTCAGTTTCAGCATGTCAACATTCCATATATATAGCTCTTACCTTTGTGGAGTGCACATGTTATGGCTAAGGTCCAATACATCCATAAGATATTTTTTAACATCTTGACCTAAAAACAAAACAGAAAATAATCACAATGTACATTTTCATAAACTGAGAAAACAGTCAAAGTAAATATCTTGATAATTACAAAGATTTATTAAAATGGGGCTCTTTTCTTCCCTATAGACAACATGTCACTGTCTAAAGCAGTGTTTATCAACCTTGGCAACTTTAAGATGTCTGGACTTCAACTCCCAGAATTCCCCAGCCAGCTGGTCTAAAGGATAATAAAATTTGACTGATCACTGTTCTTTTTTCACAAAATGAATTTGACTGTGTCCCTTGATTATGACCCATATTATGAAATATCTCAACAGTTCAAAAGCCTGCAACATTTACACAAAATGTAGAATAACAAATTTGGCTGCAGGACTGGATTGATCTCTAGACATGCATATGTAGGGCTGGATGACCACCGAGAAAGGTTCAACAATGTGAAGCCCCACTCCCTGAGCCCCTATCCTACCTCAGAAATATCTTTCTTCAGGCAGAAAAAAAAGTAACAGGCCTCCTCTTTGTCTATACCTCTCATGCTCTGTGCTAAGACAGGCAGTTCCTTCTTCATGAAGAAGAAAGCAACAAGTATTTTTGGAGAGGAATCAATGAACTAATTGCCAGGAATGCTGTATTTCTTAGTCTTAGGCAATGGATTCTCTCAGTGTCTAGAAAAAGGTTAGGAAAGAAGAGTTGTTGAGGCCTAGGAAGAGGGAAAAGAAGTTGGCAGGCCAGAATGAAATCTGTCTTATAGATAGCTGGTGAGCTGGAGGTTCCCTATATCTGACTTAATCACTTAGCCAATGAAATTAATCAATGCTAAAAAAGTGTCTCCAGTTTAGCAGGGTTTTTATCAACCAGATTGTATATATGCATTCAGAAATGTGTACGTATACAAACATGATTAGGCAACCTGAGGCATGTGTTTGTTTCAAAACCACATTTAACTTGCTTTTATCCGTTATTACGAAAATATCGTGGAAGTTGGCTGGAAATGTATCAAGCATAACGGGACTATGTATAAGTATGTCCCAAACTCTATTAACAGACAGCCTGAGCTTTATTCCACTCTGGGAAAAGATTCACAAAGAAACATTACAACTCAGTTTAGTCCTTTTTCAGGTGACTAAGAATTATAACTGTGCCACACAACCTCCATTTAAAGGAGCCAGAAAATGACAGTCTATTCAAGTCAATGGGATTTCATAATTGACTTCAACACATGACATGGCAACCACATTTACTTTTTTCCATCATGTGGAAAACAGAAAGATTAAATTACAGAAATACTGAACAAGCTGCCAAACCATATTTGGATAAAAATGTGCTAACACATTTATATATGGCTAAGTTCCATTAGCCATAAGAATTCTGAAGCTCAACATCAAAGTTTAGTCTCAGAATATTGTGCAGTGCACTCATATGCCAGATATGCTTCATATGGGCAATTACTCATGCTGAATAGTCATTTGCCATTGGGAATGATTAGGATGAACTAATCTAACTAATTGGGATAAACTAATTAAAGATATCTTCACTATTAATATGAGTTTGAGTCAATTAATGAATTTATCTATCATTAAAGTTCCATACATTTCCATAAGGATAAAAATAATAGTAGGAAACATTCTTATCTTTGCTCTTAACTCTTTGGCAGCAAGTATTATTTTAAAAGAGGTAGTCTCTCCTTTTGAGGAAGGAAGAGTCTAAGCCTCTTAAGATGCTGCTTGTCATCTACAATTTTTATATTAACATGCTTAAGTTTTTAAAAAGAAGAATGCCATCTTATTAATTAGTGGCATCTATTTTGATGCTTAAAAGACTTTGAATATAATCATCTAAATATGTGCTCAGCAATCTTACACCTACACTTTGCAGTACTGCTTGATTCTTCTGTCATATCCTCTTGATGGTCCCACAAAGGATTTTTCAAAAGAAATCCAATGAAATTATAGGCCATTTAGTTGAATGGGTGTTTCAGGTAATTATGAGCACAGAGAAAAAGTCAGTGTTTTTAACAAAAAGTCAACTCAGTGTAAACCTCCTGTGAAAAAGGCAATATCCACACTGAGAACAGAAAAGGAATAAAAAATAAAGCACAGAGATTCTGGTGAAGAATATTGTACAGCTGGGAAATGTGCAGAAAAGGAATATAAAAATGTTCAGTGGGCTCTATAAGACAAGGTTACAACACGGGGGAGGGGTTGCCTTGGGTTGAGGAGAAGACTAAGAATGGGATAATAGAAGTAAATACAGTAATGTGACATGAAAAAAATAGACAGAAAAATAGTAAATGGCAGGGAACTTAAAACAGATGAAAGAATTTCTTCACATCACACATAGTTCACCTGTGCAAGTTGCTACTCAAGATGGCTACAAATGATGGCGGCTATATATTACTTCTCAGACTGGAGACAACAGCATGTCTCTTGAAACCAGTTCCTGGGAATGCAATGGAAGGATGCTGTTGCACTCATGTCCCACCTGTGGGCTTCTCTGAGGCATCTAACTGACCACTGTGGGATCAGAACACTAGGCTGAAGGCTTTTAGATAGGGGACTGGCATAATACGATGGGGTTTCAGGAAGCATTTTATTCACATTTATTGCTAAACTAAGAATTCCAGTATAATATGCCTTCTATTATAGTAAATATATAATCACTGCCTTGAGTTATTTATAAAAACAATAGACAGGATAAAAATTAAATAAATAATGTACATTCATCTTTTACAGATAGCATTTATAATGGTACAAAGTACTATATTCATCTTAAGGGAGCATGGAAACCAAACTTATTCCAGTAACAAAGAGCTTAGTATTATCTATAACCAGTTTTCTTAACTGCTGTTTCCTAATACTGTGACTTTAAAACTTAAGCCAGTTGGCTGATTTGCCTGCTAATTTCAGTCTCCTATGAATCAATCCTGGCTCTCTTCAGAAAACTATAATGCTGGGAAAGGTGAAAGAGAAGAGGACAACCAGCAGCAAGGTGGATAGACTCAATTACAGCAGTGATGGGTATACTGCAGGAAGACTTGAAGGATCAGGTTGGGGACAGATAATTCTGGAGAACATCTGTCTATGTGGTCACTATGAGTTGACACTAACTTCATGGCACATAATCAGTCATGAATCAACCCAAATGCATTCTTTTCTGGTAAAACAAGTCTAGAATTTTCCCTAAATTCTATACAGATTTCATAACTTCAGATACTTGCATAATTCTGAATTTATGAAGTACTGTAACTTCTTGAAGGTTGAATTATTTTTGTATTTTGTTAGGAATCTGGATGATCTGACAATTTTTCCTATGAACATTTACCATAACAAAATGTTTCTGGATCTGAAATCTGTACCTAAAAGCGGGAAAGTAAACAAAATGGACCTATCATGGTTTGCCAATACATGAGCATATAAGTCTTTGAACAGATTCTTTAGGCAAATAGAAGATCAGCTAAGAGAGCTAGAACTCTGATCCAAGCTAATTGAGTCCAATTACATTCTTGCCAAAAAATATGTCACGTTTTCACCACTTCAGAATTGCCCAGCATTTTCTTATTCCACATCACTGCCCTTGGCAAGAACAGAAGACACAGATACATAATTAAATGTTGCCAACAGGATAGGGGAAAAGTAGCCCCAAACTGCAGCTTCTGTAATTAATTTCTTGCCATGTTTTCATCCTCAGAATTCTACTGCTTTAAAGTAAATATGAGAATCAATAAGGGGAAATAGGTATTCCTTATATATGCTATATTTTATGATGGATTTATTACAGTTTAAACGATATTGAGTCTGTCTAGACTAAAGTGGCTTTCCATATAAATGCTGGAATAACTAATACTCCTTTTAATCCAAAATAGGAAAGTGCCTTCTAAGTCCATTCTTATATTTACCTTAAAGCAATATACTGTGCAAGTCAGAAGGCCTCTATTTATATGCAGTCTTCTTCCTTTTCTCCATCATATTGTTAGCTGGATCCAAACACAAGGGTCACCTATGACATTTCCTAAAATACTCCTTATTTCAGGGAGCATTAAGGTAGGTATACTAATTTCAATGTAGTTAATAATTTTCACTCCCTGTAATAAGTGTAAAAACATAACAGATGTCTCCAGACTTGCTCCTTTGAGGTGTTTTTGTTTCTTCTAGCTTAAACAAAAATTGGATCTATGCATGCTGCCTAAGAGCCACAAAAGAGCATACAGTTTTCTAATTAACTAAAACAGCATTAGTGAAAAAGACTCACATTAAGTATCTTTTTAAAGCTGTGTCTGCTGAGTGAGCTGTGACTAAATACTTTCAGGTGTATCATTTTCTAGTGTTTTATTTTCTTATGCTAAACTACTCAGCAAAAGAAAATATGCATAAGAGCATTAAAGAATCAACCCAACATCTAAACTAGAAATGAAAAAGGAAAAAAGTCAGGAAATTATCAAGCAGTACATATCAACAATCAACTGATGCAAATCATAGATTTCTACTTCCAGCATTGCAGAATAATTCTTTTAGCCACCCTTATGCCTGAAGAATCCACAATTCTTCATAACTGGATAGATAGAAAATACTGATAATATACCCAAGAGAAACATATCACATACAGTGATTGAGCCAGAATCATGTTAACAACCCTGCTGACATCAGCCCTGAATACAATAATAGCTCAAAACCAAATCAATAGCTAGCCCTTGAATTAGATCTCCAGCAGCATGAAGATTGTAATCCAGCTAACCTTACTAAACATTCTCTGTGGAATTCAAATATACAGAAAGTAACATTTTTGTTGCTTGTTAAACTTATTTTAGTATAAGAAATTAATTTCACGTTTAATGCAATCCTCCTTTTGTTCACCAGGACAAGACATTCAAGCTTCTACTTCCCAAGGTCAAATAAATACCTAATATCAGCTAGTACCAGTTATATCTGGATGATATGGCTTTAGCTGTGCCTATTTCAAGCCAATTTCCAGACAAAGTTCTAGACTAAGATTGCCTTTGTTCAATCTCCCCAATTTGTTCCCTTTAGATCTGCTGTCCTTAGAAGTGTTGGACTATAAATCCCAGACTCTCCAGCTGCTGGTTATATTAACTGAGAAGTAATCCAATGCATCTGGAAGACCTTAGGGTAATATGAGTTTCTTAGATGGTGACCGCCACTAAGCAAAAAACAGACTAATTTTTTTTTTCTTGGATCTTATGCTGCAATATTTTACTGTTTCTCACATGCATACATGAATGCAGCTGTTTCTGATTTACAACTTGGAGAAAACAGAATAAGGTTTGACATAGCCACCAGTAGGTGAACAAGCAAGCACTCTCTATGTAGTTCAGATAAGAAAAACTAAAACACCGTAACAAGTCAATGTAAATCAAACAGGTTCATGAAAGCATACAAGCCTACACCATGAGTATCACAGGAAGTTTCATCTGTACCTTACTCCTCCTATTTTTCAAAGACTTCTTATTGTGAAACAATCTTAATAGATCCTTGCTTCTTGAATGAGTTCATTGGTCAATAGCTGACCACCTTCAACTATCGTGGCTGCCAAAGGAAAACATTAGAGTCCTCCTTTCAACTGGAAAAGTCATGTTTGTTTTTTAGATACTCTATAATCTAATTCTTGCCAAAATATAAAAATGTATTTATTAATGCCTAAATCTTACTCTTAAATGTTTCATCCAAAGTGAAGGGAAAAAAACAAGAAGTAGAAGAGGTGTAATTGGCAGCTGCTTTCATTACTGGTATCAGAAAGAAACAATCACATATTTCTTACTGCCTTAAGAGAAGGGGAAGATTGCAACATCCTTTGCCATCCTGTGTTCCAATAAATATTTTGATTCCATGTTTCATTCACATTTAACACTCTCAGGATATATTTTGCAATACTAATAGCTGTTGTTTCTTCTGAATTTAGCTCCCCTAAATTCAGCATGGTGTAGTTCAAAGCGTATTTACCCAGTTCCATTAAACTTGCTCCCAAGTAAATACACTTAAAATTGCAATCCAAGTTGCTGAAATTACTTCTCTGATTTTATGCCTTCAGAAAAGCTGGAAAAAAATTTTTAGGCCCCGTACATAAAGGGAACAGATTCCAAGGAAGCACTTCCCAAATACTCAGCTAATAAGCTACTGGAGTACTGCACCATGTAATGTACTCACACACTCTATTATTCATCATTACTCATCTTCAGTCCTTTTAGATTATGATGGACTGTTAATTGCCTAACACTGATTAGCTTCATTATAAATTGCACTGCTTAAATATTCTATCCTCCATTTAATTAACTTTGCCAGTTTTACCACATTACTGCCAGTTGATTAATTGCTCTGTTGCTCACAGTTGGTTAATTTGGGCTATATTCAATTAATCACTGTCTCTTGATTAACTCATTATCACTTGTAGTGATCCAAGTACTACATGGCAAAGTCTCCAAATAATTACACTGCCACTCCTCCCAAAGCATCATTTTGTTCCTCACTTGTGTTTCTTGGCATTAAATTTACATTATTTTTATTCTGTGGATTTTTAAAAAAAGTTTTGTCTCACACTATGGAAGCCTATGAGTGCTATACACATGTCGTTATAAAGCAGGTCACAGTTTTTAACTCAAGTCAAATACAGCCCACCAGCCAGCTATTGCTGTCCATTAGTTCTGTTTGTTTGGGTCTACATAAATGAGATGTGTTCCTTACAAGCTACCATTGGTAGTCCATTAGGTGGATCGTATATTGGTATAAACTGGGTTCATACACTACACTAAAATCAAATCAAATCAACCACAATATGATTCAGTGCAATGTATAAACTCACTCCTAGAATGCACTTTAGATATAATTATATCTACTGAATTAGACAATGTTTGTTGAAGAGAAACTTGGCTCAGGGTGAGAAAAAAAATATGTTTAAAGTTGGTATTTAAGAGGGGAGGTTGTTCTTTCAAGTTTCTAAAAAGAGTTCTATTATAAAAAGTCACTTTTCTACAATTGAAAATCTGCTATTCCACTTTATGTAGAAGCTATTTCAGTCTACAGGTTGTCTGCAGGATAATGTAAATTTGATGTGGTTTTCACACTTATATAGCCACAGAGATCAGGACCTAATCTGACATTTCTCTTTATTACAGCAATATTTGGGCAATCTCCAGGTAGCAACAGAAAAGTGAGACTGGGCCAATTAATGAAACAAGTAGCAGAGCACAAGCACAATTCCCACTCAACTTTATCTCCAGCTTCACTCCTGTTTTTCAACTAACAATCCAGCCTCCACCAATTTTTTTTAAAATCAATCATTTCTAGGAAAACCACACGCTTGGAAATCCATCAGCAAAGGGAATTTAAGTGGGTCATTGCATAAAATCTTAATAACTGTAAAAAATTAGAAAGAATTGCTGTAATTTAAGTAGAAAAGGCAGCACAGCTCATGATATTAGGGAAAACATTGACCACATGAGCCCTGTGGTTGCTCTGACTGCTGGCCAAGTGGTAACAGGTAATGCATCACTTCCAGGTTTTCTAGCCTCTTGATCTTTACAGAGACTTGGACAGTATCATGAACACAGGACTGCCTTTTGTGAAAAAGGATACCTGACCATCCTATTAGTCAGTAAGGTCTTTCTTAACAGCAATGCCCACTGGTTCCTGGATATGAATCTCAGTACCTCTATGATTGTTTCCTTGTTTGGTTAAACATTGCTAATTGCTGAATGATACTGGAAGTATGTTATTCCCATGCTGCAACTGTCATACTGTTTTCCAGGCACAATTTAAGATGTTGACTTTAACCTTTAAATCCTCAGTGGTTTGAGGTCTGACTACCCAAAGAATGACCTTTCTCAGTATAAGGCTGTGCAGACTTTAAGGTCAGCAGAAGAGGCTCTCTTAAAGATGGTCTCCCTTTCCAAATCCATTTGTTGGCACACAGGAGAGGGGTTTTTGTGTTGCTCCCCACTAAAAAACATTCTGATTTTATTGTATTTTATGCCAGTTTCCTGGAGCCCTGGCTGAACAAAGGCTACAATCTGAGAAATGAATGAATAGGTATTACCCAAATTCAGCAAATATTAGTAGAGTGTATCATAGCCATCTTTTTTTTAATCCATTCAATCATGTCCAATTCTCAGAAACTGCCTGGACAAGTCCTGCAGTTTTCTTGGCAAGGATTTAAGAAGTGGTTTGCCATTGCCTACTTCCTAGGGCTGAGAGAAAGTGGCTGGCCCAAGGTCACCAGCTGGCTTTGTGCCTAAGGCAAGACAAACCCTTCCTCAAAACCCACAGTTGGGAATTAAGTAGAGAATCAGATAAAAACCTTCTACTAGGAATAAATATTCATAACAATTGACAAACATTATTTTCTGAATGATGTACCAATACATGAAGAGAAGTATTTACATAAGTACTTAAATATGGATATTGGACTGGATAGATAGGAAAGCCATGTCAGAATCCTATTCTAATAAGGGTGGCATGCAGAAGCATGAATCATTATGTTATCATTGTGTAACCCTACCCATTGAGAGAGGCCCACAGAAAATTGGGACCAGTGATGCTCTTCCATTCTTTAAATGTTAAGGAAATGAAACAGAAAAGAGGAAACGACTGTTTGTCAATCTCTGCAAAAGACATAATGCTTTAACATCAAACAAGCCATTATTTGCCTACAATTCACAATGGCTGAGTTCATGAATTGTGCTAAATCAAAATCAAGCAGACCACATTATGCTTAACACAATACAGAAGCAAAGCCAACACATGGGAGACAATATGGTGAAAAAGTTTTGTTAAACGAGGACCAGGGAAACCCAGGTTTCCATCCACCCTTGGCTATGGAAGCTTATTGGTTGACTTTGGTCCAGTCAATCATTGTCTCTCAACCTACTTCACAGGGTTGCTCTTATGAAGATAAAATGAAGGAGGATCCCCATACAATCTGCCTTAAGCTATTAGAGAAAAGGCAAGATGTAAAACTAATAAATGAAATAGGCAGCCACCCAGTCTAAATCAGCTACTCACTAGCAGCAGTAAGCCATGTATCAGAGAAACATATTCAGGATACCTGTAGCAGAAGTCCAGACCCCAACTCTGTCCCCATATCCATTTAGGGAACAAATATGGTCTATGTAAGTGTTCATCTTCCATAGCATCATGAGTCCTGTATCTTGTGTATCTTCCTATGTAATATAGTCGTCATATATTGAAATAGGCAGATACAACTCTAACAACCAAAACGGTACTAAATAAAACCAATGAAAACACTGATGTCTTCAACATTCACTAACAAGATGTTCTTGAACAAATCAACTTCAAAGTTTGGTTATAATTTTCTGTTTTTCTGTATTTCATTTCAACTGGACTCCACTATTTACAGCTCCAGCCATGTGTTTGTGTCTGTGTTATCTATTACATAACACATTTTATGCATGTTACAAATAATAACACCATGAAAGTTATACCACAATTAATATGCTAATCTTTAAGGTACTATAAAACTGTTTTGGCAATGAGAAGAGTGACATCCCTTGTGTTTAATGTTGGTCTACCTACTAATCACTCATTGTGGAACAGAGATGAAAGTGTACCTATGCTTATATTCAACAGCGGGAAAAAAATGCTATCATATAGCAGAGAAATATTTTATCTATAGGAGATACACATGTGATGGCAACAAATTATTTACTGCTATTACCTTTCCTGATACAGCAGCTTTCCTAATCAATCAGTGCTGCTTGGAGATGAAGGAAGTTGTAGTTCAACCCATTTGAAGGGAATGAGGTTGAAAGAAAATGACGCTACAAGATGCAATCAAGGGCATTAATTTGGATGACTTTTAAAAGATGGAACCTAGTTGGAACTGCCAGACTCAGGGGCATATACTTTTGGAAGCCAGATAGTGTTATGATTTCCCAGATCCAAGTCCCCACTTGATCGTGCATTCTGTGGACGACTTTGAGCCAATCACTCTCTCATCCATTTTAGGAAATACAAATAATGGGAGTGCTATCTTTTTTTTCCCCTTGGCTGATCTCTGTAACAGGATGGTGTGCCAGACAGACCCTTACTCTGTGCTGACTCAGCAGCATTGGGCTTGCCTCAGTATTCAGTAATATATATGCAAAATTGAATTTTGATGGCCTGAGGAGGTAGAGGCCATATAAAACCACTGGTGTCCCAAGGTCTCTTTACAGAGACAGCCCAGTTCATCCTGGAAAGTCGCCAAGGCCCAGAATACACCATTTCATCTTAGGAGCCTCTCCTCGCCAGTTTCTACTAGTCTTCACCCTTTCCCTTCTTGCCACCGTTTACTTAAGAAGGTGCCGGCTAATAAAGCAATCACCGGAAGACCCCTCTCTGCACCGTCCCATCACTCCCGTCGCTGCTGCTGATGGCTGACACCCTCTTAAGGTATTCCTTAAGTCGTTGGGATGCCAGCTCCCAGGACCTTCCCCGCCCGCGGCTACTTTCAAATCTCTCCCACCACCTCCCTCTCGCGCGCGCTCACTGTTCGTCTTCGCCAAACAAAAGGCGCCAGGCCAATGGCTCGGGGCTTCCCAACTTCACACGCCAAGACCAGGAGGAAGGACAAAGGAGCCAGCCCCCCTCCCTCCCTCCCTCCCAGATGAAACGATCCGTCCACGTGGCTGTTGGAGGACCAGACCGCCCAAGCTCCCTTTCTCAGCCCCGGGATGCGCCAGCTGGGAGTGCCCGGTGCCTGCGAGCACGCGGGGGAGGGGGGACAGAAAGAATAAACGCTGGCGGGAGATTAGTTCCGAAGCCGCCGCCTCCTCCTCCTAAACCCGCCCCGGGATGTCCTTTGGGCTTCAGCCTTGGCAAATGTATACTCGTGCAGCTCTCGCCGATCGCCTGGGGGAGCGTCGCTTCCTTGGCCAAAAGACATTTTCACACAGAGCAAGACGTGGAGTGGGCGCGCTCCTCCCTCCCTCCCTCCTGCCCCCCTCCGCACCCCCGCGATGGGCGAAAATGGGAACAGGCCTTTCTTTCTCTTGGAGAGGAAACGTGGCTCTTGGAACATAACCTTCCCCATCACTCACTGCAGAGGCAGCTGAAGGAGCCACTCAGCCTAACCCTTTATATGAGGAGAACCATGCCTCGGTTAGGTTCCCACTCACTCCTTTTATAAAAAGATCGAGGAGTTCGTTGAGGACACAGGCCCGTAGGTCAGGGATCTTAAACTCCAGCAAGTTGCTCTTAAGACTGCAAGAAAGTCAGGGCAGACAAGCGAGTCAGTGGGCAGGGCGCGTAAATTCTCCGCCTCTTTTAGAATACAAGCGCGGAGCTGCTACATACCGGTTACGTTATCAGTGCAGACCAAGGATCGTGTGGACGGGCGCGGCGCCCCAAGTTTGCCAGAAAGAGAAGCCTATCTTTGGGAATGGGCTGTTTCCGGGACTGACTAGAAGAGAAGGGAGATAAACGGCAAACTCCTGCCCTAGTTCGCCCAGAATCGTTTCCCACGTGCATGTATCGTATAGCAGCTCTTTTCCCCGCAACGCTGGCTTTGTAGCCCAGGGTGAGAACAGAACCACCTTAAAAACGTTTCGTGGTCTGCCGGCTCAAGTAAATCCCAAACTGGTAACAGATTAGTCCACAACTGCAACACATCTTTAATGTTGCTTTCACATGATCAGGGTTTGAGCTTAGTTTATAGATTCTGGGACTCGGGGCTTGCTCCTTGTCAAAACATACATGCTCATAAGGGAAGAGAATGATGCTAACCTGATGAATTAGCCCATAATGGGGGTTATGCAATACCTGGAAGCACACGCCAACCAACAGATCTGTGTTTGCACAATGAGCAAAGCGTTAGGAGATCGACTAAGGTTAAACTAGCCAAGCGTAACCTGTTGTGCGAATGCAACTGCTACGTCATTCATTGAATTAGTTAAACGCTTCGTGTGAACACAGCCATTGACTTTGCCACAAAACTAGTACCGCCTGGTTTATTCCGAAGAAACAGCTGAGGAAGAGGCAGGAGCAAACGTTGTGGAGGAAGCAGAAAAACAGCTTCAAGAGGATCATGATCCATTCATTGCTGAAACCATTGCGGTAAGTAAGCTAGAGTAGCACTGAACACGCGAGGACGAAAACTTTTCCCTCTTCTGAGAAATTTCCCAAGATGCTGATTGTCTATGTGATTGAGCTTTCTTCACGCCTTCGACATTCACAGTTTCTCCAGCAGAGGGAGCCTAGGAACTGCGCAAAGACGCGCCCTCCCTTAACTTGAAGGCTCGGGAGTAAGAGGCGCAAACGCCTGTCCGCCTTCCCGGCTCCCCGTTTAAAGGGCTGCCGACGGGAGCGCCGGCAGCGACTTGAGCAGGAAGGCTGCACGCGCCGCGTTCCTCCAAGCACCAACTCATTCATTGCCCAGCAGGAAGAGGTTTCGCGGTGGAGTCCTTCGTGCACCTCGTTCGGGTTGCAGGATTGAGCCTGCCTGATTGCAAGGGAAGAGGGTGTGTCACAGCCGCTGGGCGGGGCAGGATAGGGTCTTATTCTCCAGCTTGCTTTAAATCGGGGAGGAAGCCAAAAAAACAAACAGGGTTTCTCAGTGTTTGGGGAAGGGGGAGAGTCTGCCGAAAAGAAAGCAGCTGGGCAGGAGGAAGACGATTAGTTGACGATGACATAGACTTTTCCTGTAGAAAAGCCTGACACTCCCCCCTGCACCGCCCCCGTAACATTTTGGAGCCCGCCAAAGAGATTGAGCCAGAACTCCTTGGCTGCCGCCACGTACAGGAAGACAGAGATAAACGTACCGAAAGAAAAGGCGAAAAGGGAGATTCTCCCCTCTTCCCGCCCCACCCCCGACTCAGCAGCAACATGCCGAGACAGACAAAACAATGCCCATCTTGCAACACATTTAGATTCACAAGAAACACGGTCCTTTTTTCCCCCGTTCCCACCCCACCCGCCATCACCACACCCACCCCAATTTTTTCCATGTTGTATTCATTGCTAGCTTGCCAAATCTTACTCATTTCGGGATGAAGCGACTGCTCTCGGGATGTTGCCTTTTGCAATCTGGATCAGTAGGTCAGTTAAACAGTACCAGCTTTTGTAACCCGATAGATAGATAGATAGATAGATAGATAGATAGATAGATAGATAGATAGATAGATAGATAGATAGATAAGATACTTTCCGTCCTCCTAACTTATTCCAAACAACTGATCTCGGAACTCTGCCTTGGAGCCTGAAGCCAAATAGAATGGGCGTGGGGGGAATGAATACCCAAACTCTCCTCGCAGGAAAGCCTTGCAGGGAGCTCACAGAGGTGCTAAAGTTTGTCACAACAGCGATTTACTTCCCAAACGCTTCTTTTTTCTTGATCTTCCTTAATCCATGGGTTACCTTCTCCGCAAGTTAAAACCCCCCACTCTTTAAACACACCAAAAACCCCCAAGACCGGTAGGGGATGCGCCGGGCGGCGAAGCAAGGGAGGGACTGGAAAAGTTGGGCATCCGTGACGCCTTTTCTTCTCTGACCTTCGTGATCATCCCCACCACCTCCTGCCCGCTGGCCAGTATGGCTAGAAGAGACCCGACCCCGTCGTTCTGCCAGGAAATCTCTCGTGGCCAGCCTGGGAAGGAGAAAACTGGTCTCCCGGAATCCCCCAAACCCAGTCAGCGGCCCGCCGCTTTCACCACCCGGCTCAACCCCTGCAGCCGAACCGGATCGCCAAGCCCGCCGCTCCCCAGCGCCTCCGGAGCCGCTTTGTGTCTTCCAGACCCTAAAAGACGCTTTCTCCCAGCCATTAACCGTTTCCGAGCCGCCGAACTCCCTTACCTTGCCTCCCATTCAAGAACTCTTGTCTGGCCACACGCACTCTCCCTTTTCCCCCGTTCTTCCCACTTTTCTTTGTTCTCTTCCCCCCATCAATACTGTGCATTACACTCATCCTCTCGGCGAAAAGCTTTGGCCTTCCCCAAAGGTGAATGAAAGGAAAGCTGAAAGAACCGGCGGCTTCAAAAATCATCCTCATCAGTTTTTTTTTTTCCTCCCCAACCCCTTAGCTTTTACCAAACTCTTTGTCTTACAGGTAAACCCCCAACGGCAGGTCTAAGTGTTTCTTCTGCCCCCCGCCTCCCATTCACCAGCAGAAAATAAAGGGGTGGTGGTGGAAGGAATGGTATAGTTACCTTTCAGAGCAGTTTATTGCAGAGGCTGCCAAAAAGAAAAAGAGAGGGGGAAAGAGAGGGGAGAAGGAGGGGAAAAAAAGAGGAGCCCCAATCGGAGTGGCTGTTAATCCAGAGGCTTCTTCGGGAGCGAAGCCCCGTCTCGTAGCCGCTGAGAAACGGGGTCCTCCGGGTGCTTCGCCGGGCGCCCCCTCCCTTTCGGCGGCGAGCACCTGATCCCAGCAGGGCGCGAGAAGCGCGGCAGCTCCCGGCAGAACGAAGCACCCAGCGCGCTTTGCCTGCAAGTTCAAATGCGGACTCCGCCACCCATCATGATTATATCGGGTCCCGTCAGCGTTTCAAGAGGAGGGGCCCTGCCTTGCCTCTCCGAGAGGAGGGCTCTTCTGGCCGCACACCCGCCGAGGTTCGCCAAGACCGAGCCCAGAGCCAACGAGGGGCAGGAGGAGAGTGGCGGCGGCGGCGGCTTCCTCCTCGCCCACCCCTCCCCACCCCCTTCAGCCCCAGATCTCCCGAGAGGCTCTGCAGACCCCCGCCGCCGCCGCCGCCTTCGGCACCACATGAGGGGGGGCGGAATGGGCGGCTATCGGGGCTCCCCTCCCCTCCGCTTCCCTCCCCAGGGAGAACTAGAGGCTTAGATGGCGAAATTGGGACGGGAGGAAACCGGGGCAAACGCTGCGGTTGGCGGTTTCCTCCTAGTGACTGCCGGAAAAAAAATGTGCGAGGTGAAGTGGGCTGTGTGTGTGTGCAGAGCGTGCCGGGGCCCTTCCTGAGCCTTCCCACCAACTCTCCAAAGTGCTCGAAAGCCACCGCTCCGCTAAGGTCGGGCTAATGGAGGTGAAGCCGGGGCCACGCAGCCTAGCAGGCCGGCAGCCACGGGCAGATGTCGGTCGCCTCCCCCGGTTATTTTTGAAACAACAAAAAAAAAAATAGTATGGCGGTGACCGAAGGCAGGGTGAGATTGGAAGCAACACAGCAAGCGAGCTCGGGATCCTGAAAGGCATTTGGCCAAAGGCTTCCTCACGCCTGAAGTCTCAGAAAATGTTGCCTCTTTCCCTCTCCATAAGGACATTGTAACTTGACTCCCAACATCCCTCTGTCTCATGTTGGAGCCTGGTTGATTACAAGGTTGGTTTTGCTTTTTCTACAACGTCGACCTTCAGGAGCAAGGCTTTCTTTCATTTCAGTTGCATTAGCCCTAGGAAGAAGTAACAGCAATGGCTTTATAAGGAAGACGAAGGCGTGGTGTTGAGGATAATATTTGGGGGTGCTTTTCCTTTGCAACAAAATTGGGTTAAGCACAGGCTTGGGGGCAGCAGAGGAGGGCTCCCCTCCTGGTGTTGGCCACAGAACGTGATCGCTGGCTGTCACTGTTGAAAGCAGGACCATCCATATGGTTCAGCAGGGTGAGACGGGCCACTCGTCTCATCCTGCTAAGATGCTAAGAAGTGAGGAACAGCAGCAAGGTGTACAGGACAAGAGCTAGACTGCTTCGCTGTGGTCAGAAAAGGATGCTGCCAGTTTCCAGTGTGGATGTAATATTTAATTGCCACCACAGATGGGATGGAGTGCAAGCCAGCAAGGGGACCAGATTGGTTTCTGCATATAGAATAGGATGCATCAGCACCACCACCTCAGGCAATGCAATATCTTGAGCCATTTCATTTAGAAAGCGGAGAAGGTGACAACCAGAATTGGTTCAGTCAGAAAAATGAGAGTTACAGACTAAAATCCTTCTCTGTCTCTTCCCCCTTGCCACATGTTTTATATCCCTTCTTCTAAAAACTACAGGATTCTCCTTCCACCAGTATCTCAACGCTGCTTCACCATTTGGAAACAATTAAATTTCATGGAGATTTGAATTCAAGACAGCTCCAGTCCCAACTGAGCTCTATAAAGTCAAACGAAATATAATATCCAATTGTCCTCCTTAATTTTGACTCAGATTGTAGTTCACCTACCATATACTTCAACTGTCTCCCTCTGAGCATAATCCCCACCTTGAGCATTTTTGATATGATCACAGTACCCTTCCCTACTGTCTACCTTCCAGGCAGATTGGATTGTTACTCCATCATCATCAGAACAGGGAATGGTTGGCCATCTAAAAGTGAATGTTAGCTGACTACCACAGATTAAAAGATATCCCTATCTGTCTATCTGTCTACTTCACATATTGATCCTGCTGACACAGTTACAGACCTTGCTTTTTTTCTCTTTATCCATGCTGTACTGATTTTTTCACAGTTCTTCCATTGACTACATCACTCAGATAATGACTGGTAGAATGTGTGAGTTACGGGCATAAGCTTACAAATTTAGTTACCAGTCAGATGACTGAGCTGTCAAGGGCTCCAATTGTGATATGGGTTCGTATTATTACACAGGCAGTCCTCATTTAGCAGCTGCCTCATTTAACAACCGTTCAGTTATGACAGTGATGAAAAAGGAACTTTACAACCAATCCTCACATTTATGACCTTCGCAGGTCTGTAAAGCAAAGGAAAGCTGAAGTAAGATTGTAAATACAGTTGCAGTCTCACTTAACAACTGCTTCACTGAATGACCAAGTTGCCGGTCCCAATTGTGGTCACTAAATGAGGTCTACCTGTACAGATAATCAATGCAACAATACAATAGAAAACAATCAGTACAACACAAACACAAATATTCAATACAATAAACAATTCAAATTATTACAAGTACAAATCATTATACAAATAATAAAAACATACATTTCAAAGCCAAGCCAAGACACTTGGTTTGCCATTGCCTGCTTCCTAGGGTTAAGAGAGAATGACTGGCCCAAGGTCACCCAGCTGGCTTTGTGCCTAAGGCAGGACTAGAACTCATGGTCTCCCAGTCTCTAGCCTGATGCCTTAACCACTACACCAGTGTTTCTCAACCTTGGCAACCTGAAGACGTGGGGACTTCAGCTCCCAGAATTCCCAGTCATGCTGAGGAGCTGACTTCTGGGAGAATTCTGGGAGCTGAAGTCCACACATCTTCAAATTGCCAGGGTTGAGAAACACTGTACTACACCAAGCTGGTTCTTGTGATGGGAATTCTAAAAGTGCTCATTTTACAAATGAGGCTGATAGAAATTTGCCTAATATCATTCAGTAAATTTATCCCTTTAAAGAAGAGATTTTCCAGGCTAAAATCTGAAGGCTATTTTTATAATCACAGGCATGTTTGCTGTATTTACAATGGCTTTCCTTGCACAATTTATATAAAGGGAAGGGAAGGTGAACATTGAGCACTGCCTGGTAAATCCACCACTCTTGGCTGCAGTCCTCTGTTGCAACTCTACCACATATTGAAAGCATATTCTTCCTAATTGACGTGTGCATATCTGGTAAAGTCAGTGCAATTGCAAAAACACATGTTTGATGTATGTTTTTGTGCTTAGAAATATTTTTTGTTAGTCCTGTGTCAGACTTATATTGCTGAAATGTATAAGTAAAGGGTAAAGGTTTCCCTTGACGTAAAGTCCAGTCGTGTCCGACTCTAGGGGGCGGTGCTCATCTCCGTTTCTAAGCCTTGGAGCCGGCGTTGTCCCTAAGGACCCGTCCGTGGTCATGTGGCCGGCATGACTCACGGAACGCCGTTAACACTGAAATATATACTTGGTCTTTAAACAGTATATTTTCCCATTCTGCCTTAATAAAATGTATACGTAAACTCAAATGATAGCCAGTTTGGTATAGTGATTAAGGCATCAGGCTAGAAACTGGAACACCATGAGTTCTAGTTCTGCCTAGGGCACAAAGCCAGCTGGGTGATCTTGGGCCAGTCACTCCTTCTCAGCCCTAGAAAGGAGGCAATGGTAAGCCAATTCTGAAAAAAACTGCCAAGAAAACTCTAGGGGCTTGTCCAAGCAGTCTCTGAGAATCAGATATGACTGAATGGATAAAAAAACAAAAACCCTCAAATAGTGAGAAATATTCAATGAAGCTTCAGTTGTTGTGTGTGAAAATTAAGCCATGCTAAGCTATTCATCTTTCATATATACAGCCCAGGCATCATACCTGAGAATTTTCTGATGAGCAATATTAAAAGTTTTCTCTACGATATTAGAGAGGAAGAGTTAGAATTTAAATATATTTAGCTTAATATAGTTATCTACCTGTAGTAGCATGTAATCTGTAACATTTAAAAAGTAGTGATTTGTTATGCCAGCTGCTTTAAACTCAGTGAGAATATTAAGTGTTCATTTGTTGTTGTTTATTCGTTTAGTGGCTTCCGACCAGCCCACGCCAGAGCTTCCTCTTGGTCGTCAACGCCCCCAGCTCCCCCAGGGACCAGTCCGTCACCTCTAGAATATCATCCACCCACTTTGCCCTTGGTCGGCCCCTCTTCCTTTTGCCTTCCACTCTCCCTAGCATCAGCATCTTCTCCAGGGTGTCTTGTCTTCTCATTATGTGGCCAAAGTATTTCAGTTTGGCCTTTAATATCATTCCCTCAAGTGAGCAGTCTGGCTTTATTTCCTGGAGGATGGACTGGTTTGACCTTCTGGCAGTCCAAGGCACTCTCAGAATTTTCCTCCAACACCACAGTTCCAAAGCATCGATCTTCCTTCTCTCAGCCTTCCTTATGGTCCAGCTCTCACAGCCATATGTTACTACGGGGAACACCATTGCTTTAACTATGCGGGCCTTTGTTGTCAGTGTGATGTCTCTGCTCTTAACTATTTTATCGAGATTTGTCATTGCTCTTCTCCGAAGGATTAAGTGTCTTCTGATTTCCTGACTGCAGTCAGCATCTGCGGTAATCTTCACACCTAGAAATACAAAGTCTTTCACTGCTTCTACATTTTCTCTCTCTATTTGCTAGTTATCAATCAAGCTGGTTGCCATAATCTTGGTTTTTTTGAGGTTTAGCTGCAAGCCAGCTTTTGCACTTTCTTCTTTCACCTTCATCATAAGGCTCCTCAGTTCCTCTTCGCTTTCAGCCATCAAAGTGGTATCATCTGCATATCTGAGATTGTTAATGTTTCTTCCAGCGATTTTAACTCCAGCCTTGGATTCCTCAAGCCCAGCATGTCGCATGATGTGTTCTGCGTACAAGTTGAATAGGTAGGGTGAGAGTATACAGCCCTGCCGTACTCCTTTCCCAAGCTTAAACCAGTCCGTTGTTCCGTGGTCTGTTCTTACTGTTGCTACTTGGTCGTTATACAGATTCTTCAGGAGGCAGACAAGATGACTTGGTATCCCCATACTGCTAAGAACTTGCCACACTTTGTTATGGTCCACACAGTCAAAGGCTTTAGAATAGTCAATAAAACAGAAATAGATGTTTTTCTGAAACTCCCTGGCCTTTTCCATTATCCATTGGATATTGGCAATTTGGTCCCTAGTTCCTCTGCCTTTTCTAAACCCAGCTTGCACATCTGGCAATTCTCGCTCCATGAATTGCTGAAGTCTACCTTGCAGGATCTTGAGCATTACCTTACTGGCATGTGAAATGAGTGCCACTGTTCGATAGTTTGAACATTCTTTAGTGTTTCCCTTTTTTGATATGGGGATATAAGTTGATTTTTTCCAATCTGATGGCCATTCTTGTGTTTTCCAAATTTGCTGGCATATAGCATGCATTACCTTGACAGCATCATCTTGCAAGATTTTGAACAGTTCAGCTGGGCTGCCGTCGTCTCCTGCTGCCTTGTTATTAGCAATGCCTCTTAAGGCCCATTCAACCTCACTCTTCAGGATGTCTGGCTCTAGCACACTGACCACACTGTCAAAGCTATCCCCGATATTGTTATCCTTCCTATACAGGTCTTCCGTATATTCTTGCCACCTGTTTTTGATCTCTTCTTCTTCTCTTGGGTCCTTGCCATCTTTGTTTTTGATCATACCCATTTTGGCCTGGAATTTACCTCCGATGTTTCTAATTTTCTGGAAGAGGTCTCTTGTCCTTCCAATTCTATTGTCTTCTTCCACTTCCGTGCACTGCTTGTTTAAAAATAATTCCTTATCTCTTCTGGCTAACCTCTGGAATTTTGCATTTAATTGGGCATATCTCCCCCTATCACTGTTGCCTTTTGCTTTCCTTCTTTCTTGGGCTACTTCTAGTGTCTCAGCAGACAGCCATTTTGCCTTCTTGGTTTTCTCTTTCTTTGGGATGTATTTTGTTGCCGCCACCTGAACAATGCTGCGAACTTCTGTCCATATTTCTTCCGGGACCCTATCTACTAAGTCCAGTCCCTTAAATCTATTCTTCACCTCCACTGCATATTCCTTAGGAATATTAGTGAGCTCATATCTAGCTGATCTGTGGGTCTTCCCTAATCTCTTTAGTCTGATCCTAAATTGTGCAAGAAGAAGTTCGTGATCTGAACTACAGTCAGCTCCAGGTCTTGTTTTTATCAACTGTATAGATGTCTGCCACCTTTGGCTGCAAAGGATGTAGTCAATCTGATTTCGGTGTTGTCCATCTGGTGAAGTCCATGTATAAAGCCATCTCTTGGGTTGTTGGAAGAGAGTGTTTGTTATGCAGAGTGAGTTGTCTTGGCAAAATTCTATCAGCCTATGTCCTGCTTCATTTTGTTCTCCCAGGCCATGCTTATCTGTAATTCCAGGTGTCATTTGACTGCCCACCTTAGCATTCCAGTCTCCTGTGATGAAAATAACATCTCTTTTAGGTGTGTTGTCCAGTAGGTGCTGCAGATCCTCATAGAACTGCTCTACTTCAGCTTCTTCAGCATCTGTAGTTGGGGCGTATATAAAGTATTCATTTACCTAAAGACAAATTCTAGACATGCAGCCATGTAGATAAGTGTACACAATTGTAAACTACCAAGGTTATCATTCAACTATCAAAATCAATATCTCAAAATTCCATCACATATCCATGGAGGACAATGGAAGAATGGTGAAATATCAGAAATAATTTTTATTTATTCCTTCCCAAACCTGGTGACCTCCAGATGTGTAAGGCTACCACCCAAGTCAGCATGTGGATGATGGGAATTGCAGTAAAGCATATCTCAAAGACTCTAACTTGGAAAGGTGAATATATATGCATGTGTACACCCTGTACATCTAAAGATAAAATTGCTTTCTTATGCTATAAGCTAATGCTTCATTTACAACAATATGCCTATATTATAAATATGAAGATGAAGTACCTTAATCAGCTCCATTTCAATATGTACTGTCTTGTTTGCTCTCCATAATACACACTCAACAGATCATCAGAAGAAAGAGGGTAATTTGCTACTTCTTGGAAACATTTGTTTGTAAGAAAAGTTTTAAGAGTTGGCTCATGTAATACAACAGGGCACTAAAAACTGGACTTCGACTCTTCCAAGGGAATACATTCACATGGACACCAGCTATTGGTAGGCACAATAAAAGCATGTGAAATAATAATAGCCACCACAAATCCTTGCATGTATGGTTTATACCCTTTTTATAAAGTAGGATTTAGTTGTTCCCAAATGGATTCTAGTCTAATATTGTAGACACAGATAGGCCTGAGAGCTTATTCTTTTCTGTAAAGTAAAGTACATTTCAGCCTGCTTAATAGACAAAACTTATGATTAACTGGTTGGTGAATAAATGATCTCCTGAGTTTCCATACAGTGTTACCTGTCAGTAAACCGAGTGGGAGAGAGAAGTCGGGAAGAAACCTCACTAATCCTTCTCCTGCTTGCAGAGGATTCTACAGAAGAATACATTTGTAATTGTTAAGTTCACCCCTTTCTCTGCCAGACTCATTTATAGCTTTTCTAGCCAGGGGTATTTCCCTCTGCAGTTTAGAAATTTTCAGCCCTTAAACAGTAGGATAGGGGAAGTGTAGTTATTAGTTGAAATACAAGCGTTTGCCAGCAAATCTCTGTCACCTTTATGAATGCCCGTGGAATCAAGCCATTGAGCAGGGACTCAGCTATCCCCCCTAAGATCCTACCCTTATATCTCATAGTCCCACAGTGATGCTTATTGTCAAAGCTGGCAATCAGTCTTTCTTTGCCAATATGCCACCCTGCTCTTGTCTATCTCCAAGCACACCATGCTCCTTAATTTTTCCACTGATTCATTTGGCCTTGTGTTTGGATTAGGTTTTGTTTGTTTTCCTTTAATTATACTTGGAAGGTTCTCACTTTTTGTTTCTTGGCTAGGGTGACTTTGTTTACAGCAAAGGTTGATGACTTCTGTTTTAAATCATTCCGCTCTGCCCTTTTAGGTTTTGGGATAAACTCTAATTCTTCTTTTAAAACGAACAACCTTCCTTATGGGAATTGTTCCCCTGTGGTTGCTACCTTTGTAAGGCTAACAGAGTTAGAATGGCAAGTCTTTCAGGAGGAGCTGATAAAGGGGAGACAGCTCACGCAAAGAGTTCTGCTTTGTGTGGCTGGAGGGAGGCTGGTGTGGAATGACCATCCCCACAATCTCAATAGGTTAATATTAGTAGACATAGTAGGAGGAGGCAGTTGGGTAGAAGTGGCTATGGTAGGGAAATGATTAGGCTTGTTAAGGGCATCTGGCCAAAGAATGCTCCTTCATTAAATATCTGAAACCAGCACTGTACTTATGATTTTGTGAAGAGTACTGGAACAGTCTATACTATTCTTAAATGCTGATATTTCAGGAATGCTCCCAACAATATAAAAGTAACATTTTGACACTAAACAACAAGTATAAACCATAGGACACGTTTTCCATGAAAACTTCTGAACTTACTTTCAGAAGCTCTAGTTTTCAAGCCACAATGGCAAGATCTGTATAATGAGCTAAGCCAAAATCAAACCTTTTAACTTAGCATGATGAGTGAACTTTGTAACTACCCACTATTTGTTCCACCTACATCTCTCCCTTGGAAAGTCTTTCTTCTTAAGGCAATGCAATCAAGAATACAAAAATCTGGACAAGAAATAGATGACAGCAGACAAAGTTGTATATATCATTTGATGTTATGTTGTGGTTGTCCAGATTTTTGCAGATCCAGAAATAGCAGCCTTACTCTTCTTAGTATTTTATCTCATTTTGTCTGATTAACATATGGTCATGATTTCAAAGTCTGCTGCAGGTAACCCACACTTGTCATTTGGAGAACCACTTTGGGGTAACATTTAATAGTCACCAAGAGTAGGCTAACCAAATTCCAAGCTGTCATCACACAAGACTGTTTAAAGTTCCCACCTCTGACCTCAGGCAGATGAGATCCAGACCTTAGGAGTAAAACTGACAACATTCTATCTACCTATCTCCTTAATTTAATTTAGCTGGCTTCTAAACCATACTTATTTTTCTTTTGTACTTTATCAGAAATACCATGGTTTAGGTCTGGCATTAAACAGCAAAGTAGTTACTTAGGAAACCACATCAGCAATAACCCTAAGCTGTTGGAATATATGGATCATCAAGCCAACATCACAGAAACCCTTCTTGCAAACTTATTTATTTATTTATTTATCTATCAAATTTGTCACCACCAGTAAAGGATGTTCCAGATGTTTATGATAATTGCAGAATGAAAGTTGTCCAACAATTGTCACTCTGTAGATACAGTAGAACAATTATCCCGTGGTTCCTTGTCAACCAAAGGTTAACATGGGAGGGAAGGACTCTTTAAGCACCTTCATTCATTCAAGGCTTGAAATGGCAATAGGTACTGTGGTATGGTAAGTCAAAGTTCTGTTATTTCTATTCCTGTATGAAATAGATTCACTGATTGCAGTAGAAAGTAGTAGCTTACTCAGGCAATCAGGCTCAGCAGTTGCCTAGAGGTCCATACAATTCAGTGGTCATCATCCACCATGCTGGAAGCTGGATATGAGCTGATGAGGGGGAGGATGTTGCACAGCTCTCAACCTACCTGGCTTTCTACACAGTCAGAAGGTGGCTAACTGAATCCTCTGTAACAGAGTGGAAGCCTCTGTATCTGACCTGCTATAATAATTAAATGTCCTAAAAATAAGCAAAGCCAGAATTATAGTTAAAAAGTAGGAAGAGTGCATTAAGGATCATACGTAGAACAATCATGGAAAAGGCTTTTTCCCCAAAAAAATGTTATTTAAAAAGTAAAAATAAAGATCAGCATGAGACAAACCAGGCAGATTTACTATGGAAAATAGAAGTGGTTTCATGTAATCCTCCCTGAATTACTATTTGCACTTCATTCAACTAAATTATGGATACATTTAAGAGACTGGATGGAAATTTCTCAGAGAATTAAGACCAGCAAAAGGAAGCTTCAGAGGGAACATAACAATATGTGTCTTGTCATCTGTCCTTGTTCTTCTCTCCTATTCTATTACATGTGCTTAAAAACTTTCTCTAAAACACACACACATATTTATACATATATATATATCTATATAATGTAAGCTCACTGTCATGTTTAACACAGTGGCATTTAAATTTAATTTATTCAGTTTGTAATCTAAACCATATAAAAATGCCTTTAATTTGAAATCTGTAGTTGAGAGGATAGATAGACAGACAGACAGACAGACAGAGAGAGAGATAGAAAAAATCTAGAAGAAGATGATACTGCCTTCATTGTCAAAATCTGGGTAACAGCTATATTGGCATACAGCCAGGTCCTCAACTTACAACCATTCATTCAGTGGCCGTTCAAAGTTACGGTGGCACTGAACAGAGGGACTTACAAGTGGTCCCCGAACTTACAGCTGTTGTAGCATCCCCTCGGTCACGTGATCAAAATTTGGGCACTTGCAGCCTGCCCACAATTCCAACTTCAGGGGCACTTCAATTCCTCCCACGTGCCTATCTCCTCCCCATCTATGCCCCTTTGGCCCCCTGCACCCCATGGCCCCTGCCACACTAGCTGACCTTCACCATCTTCTTGCTCCCGCTGCTGACCAAGTATGTCCGGCCTGGCCCTTCGTGAGGCAGCTGCTGGTTGCACGAGGCTTTCTTCCCCAGGTCACACATGGTGGTTTCCTCATGAGACCTGGTGTAATGAATGCCTATTCTAAAACACTCTCAGACTCATGAGCAGGAATTCAAAGATATCCGATTTATTAAAGAATAGTATGCAGGATCACAAAGAAAGCTGAGAATGATAAAAGCGCACCAAATGAAAACTAAAAACCCTCGGTGCAAATGAGATCCCTCCCCCCATAGAATCTTCCCAAGTTCACAATCCCAGGTGCTCCTAGCGGCTTCTGATGGTCTGTGGGAAAAGTCCTTGAACAGAGAACATAACCCAAACACATTCCATTGTAATGAACATAGATACAGAGCTTGGTACAAGGTTTCACAGCAGCTCCCTCCCAAACAGAAATGCGCATCAGCGCCGTGGCATGTGAAATGTTACGATGTACAGTGCACATTGAAACAGTGAACATGACACCTGGGGAAGAAGGCCTCATATGGCCAGCAGCTGCCTCGTGAAGGGCCAGGCCAGGCACGTCTCATCAGCAGCAGAAGCAAGAAGATGGCAAAGATCAGCTGGGGTGGCAGGGGCTTCAGAGTGCAGGGTGGTGAGGGGAACTCTGGCTGGGACTGGGCTGGGGCAGCTGCAGCATTCCAGGGAGGCTGTGACTTTGTGCCATTGCTGGGCTGGGCTGGGCTGGGGCTGGGCTTCACGCTGTGCTGCAGCTCAGGGGCTTCTTGCAGCCCCAGAGCCATTGCATGCCAAGAAGCCTGAGCCACAGCATGGCAAGCAGCCTCAAAGCTGTGTGGTTCTGGGGCTGCTTGCCACCCCACAAGGTGGGGTGCAGGGTGGCGAAAAGGGAAGAGGTGGGAGAAGATAGGCAGTTGGGTGGAGTTGATGGGGGGGCAATCCCTTAGCTTGGAAGAACCAAGGCTTGGGGCTGGGAGGTACCAAGGCTAATTGCTTGAATTGGGGTGGGTCCTCGGCTAATGACCAGTGGAATTTGGTTAACAACAGCAAAGGGGAGTGCCGGGATTGCTGTCGCTAAGTGATGCAGTCATGTGCCATTGCGCTTTATGACCGCATCGCTTAGCAACAGAAATTCCTGTCCCAATTGTGGATATAAGTTGAGGACTACCTGTATTTAATTGAAAAGAGAGTCCCATGTAGAATCTGTGACCATATATTTGTAGACTGCATATGAAGGATCAGTTCAAATTTGTTGTTAAAGGTTAAGAGGTTGGAGGGAATGTTAACAAACATGATCGTATAATCTATCCCCATGCAGTCAGTGAATGTTCAAGGAGTACATAAATAAGCTTAACAAAAATTAATACATATTTATATGCAAATTTACCATAATGGATTAATGATCTCCAGCTCTAGCCTGAGATCTAACAATGTATTTCCTCTCAGTATGTGACATTTGGACTGTTTATTATGCCCTTGATCTTTTGACTGACAATTTATTACCTCTTCAGCTTCTTGGCCTTCCGGTTCTCTCTTCCTAGGAAAACAGATAGCTTCTCTTTTTTCAATAGCTCCACAGTTTCTCCCTCTCATCCCATCTTATCTTTTGCCTTTCTTCACATCAACTGCACTTCTGTGTCAATACTGCATGACTGATCTTCTCATTTTAGCAGTTGTACTGGTTGTTACCATACCATGATCTCACAGCAGCTCCACTAATATCTGGTGTGGAGATGATAAATGGAAAGCTCCCACTGAAGTGGTGGCTATCCCTCCTCTGAATAGGTTATATAGAAAAGATTGGGTGATTCAGAAATCTCTTATTTAAGGGGTATTTACATCAATATTCCTAATGTAATTGAAAACAGGAGCTTAGTGAAAAGGCACACCCCACTTCAAGGAACCTCGGTTTTAGCAAGCATAGGTCTGCTTTTCTAATCTAATCTGAAATTATAACTTGGGAAAAGTCAGCACTGTGAGGTAGCTGCTTGAATAATAGCTGATTGATCTACTTAATTATTTCAGTTTAATTCCTTTCACAAGGTTGGATCCTCTCGTGCAATTAATGGAGTTCCATAAATATGGCAGAAAAAAAAAAGTAGATGGAACCTGCAGAATACCATGGGAGATAGTGATGGATGCTTGCAAAAATTACCACCCTTGTCCCTCCCTTCCCTGGAAGTCTTCCACTGAATCCTATTTCCTCTGCAGATGGAACGAGTGAGCTTGGATCCAACCCCTTGCTATGTGGGCTATTGCAACCTGAGCATAAAGTAAAGAAGCTATACTATTCTATGAATTTGAAGAAAAGACTTATTGTACAAAACCTTAACCTGGTGATTAAAAGGTAAAGGTTTCCCTTGACATTAAGTCCAGTCGTGTCTGACTCTAGGGGGTGGGGCTCATCTCCGTTTCAAAGCCGAAGAGCCGGCGTTTGTCCGTAGACACTTCTGTGGTCATGTGGCCGGCATGACTAAATGGAACGGAACGCCGTTACCTGCCTGCCGAAGCAGTGCCTATTAATCTACTCACATTTGCATGTTTTTGAACTGCTAGGTTGGCAGGAGCTGGGACTAGCAACGGGAGCTCACCCCGTCATGCAGATTCGAACCGCCAACCTGCCGATCAGCAAGCTCAGCAGCTCAGCGGTTTAACCCACAGTGCCACCACATCCCAAGTGAAGAGAAAATAAGAGTATTTTCCTTCAGTGTGGGAGTTGCACTGGGAACTCAAGTTCTCAGGGTAGAAATGCCAATTATTTCAACAGCCAACTGCCACTTTTCCCCAAGCCTGAGAAATGCAAGGCAGCGGGTTGATTAAGGCATGGGAAAGGTGTCAAAAAGAAGAGCTGCATTTAAACAGCAGTAGGTATTTATTTATTTACAAGACATGTAGGCCTCTCTAATCAATGAACTCTAAGCAGCACACAACTCCCCAAAGCTGTAATTTGAGTTAAAAACAATACACAGTCATTAAAATTAAAACTAAAAACATACAATATAAATAATTAAAATGGGTGTTAAACATACTAAAAACCCTATTAAAATGGCTATCTCTCTAGGTATAAGATGGCACTTTCATGTTGACAGAGGTGATTAAATGCTTTAAATGGCTTCATTCTACAGTGCAATAAAGATTCTTATCTAGCCATGCCATGTGAAATGTCTGGTAGCATCTGATGAAATCAAGCCAAGGAGCCTGACACTCGGAGCTCCATTTTGTCTCCAACAGGTTTTCAATAGCTTAATAAACCCATTCAGAGAAATCATCAAGAGATTTAGAGGTAGATGCTATCATTATGTTGATGTTGCCCAAATCTCTTTCTTTGTGATATCTTCAGAAAGTGATATGGCTCTGCTGAATTCTTAACCACGGTCAGTAATGGGCTGGGTGAGAAATATTAAAATTGAATTGAGACAAAGTCGAGGTGCTAATTTTTAGGGGTCATAATTCCAGAGAGATGATAGATCTCTGTTTATAATAGGTTTACACTCTCCTAGAAGATATTTGGGGGTACTTCTGGGGTGCCTTTTATCAGCTTCAGTTGATACGCCAACTGTGACCCTTTCTGGAAGAAAATTGTGTCATGCCTGCTGGTAATCTCTAGGTTTAACTATGACAATGCTTTAGATATGGGGCTGGTTTTGTGCCTAGTCCATAAACTTGAGCTGATACAAAATCCAGTAGCCAGGTAGGACTCGATAGAAGCCAAAAAGATTATATTATATCTTTGCTTAAAACACTGCACTAGCTGGTATAATTTCTGGACAAAATACAAAGTGCTGGGCTCTTTAAAGCCCTGCTCACTTAGGTCTCCACTATCTGAGATAACTTCTGGGTTTATATAGACCTCCATTCTTACTGAGATCATCCAAGGGAGCTCACTTATATTTGATGGTGACTTGGACTTGAGACTTTCCTGTAGCTGCCCCAGCTCTTCAGAATGAATTATCTGCAGAGTTGAGAGGCACTTAAAGCACATCTTTTTAAGCAGATTTTTAAGTGCTGACAGAGTCAGTAAAAACACTTTGAAAATGAAGACAATTAAAGAATCAAAATTAATAATTACAACTAGCAGTTAATCAATGCTTAAAAATTATAACAACTCTGAAATGCACAAAACCTCTTTTTATCACAATACATATATGCGTCCACCACATAAGATTTTACATAGATGGCAGAAACATAGATCAAGTTGATTAATGTATATATCTTGGTAGACTGTTTACTAAATATGGGGAAATGCATAGAGTAGTTTTAAGACACACAAACACTGATAAAACTAGAGGTATTAATGTGGCCTATCATGAAGAAAGTTTGTCAAAAGAAGCAAAAATAGCTAAGCATGTGTATCTTTGCCCATTCTGTTACATGGAAATGAGACTTATATCATTTCATCAGAAGAATTATATCAGTATATCAGAAGAAACTTAAGAGTAACCTGAATGCCTAGAGTATCACACCCATGTAACTGAAATAATGCTCATCTTTTTACAGGGCAGAAGATAGAGATAGACAGACAATAGAGAGATGATAGATATTTCAGGATTATTTTTTTTTCAGTATTGATTGTTGTTTTGATTCACATACTGGTAGTGCATCAAAAAATTGAAATGAACACTTTAAAAGGGAGTCTGTTAAATAGGAAGAGATAAGGTTGAGAGTGAACAGGTGCTGAATGAATGTGACTAAATACAAAAGTGAAAAGACAAAGAAAGTATGCTGAGGCATTGATGTGGCTTGGTCATATTGAGAGACTGAATGGGGATCAAATTGCAAAACAAATATATGAAGGAAGAGGGAATGGACTGAGAGGAATGCCTAGACTGAGAAAATCATGGTTGGATTGTGTTGATGAAATAAAGAAATGAAAGTCAAAGAAGAAAAGATAACATATGAAGTTGTGTATGTATATGGTGCAGGCATATTGGTTTGTAATATAAGATTAAAAGATATGGAGAGGCTTGTTGAAAGGTCTTGGTGTAAGCTAGTTTTAGGTGTTCGCTTTTTTTTATTCTTATCTGATGCCTTTAATTTATGCATCTTACTGTTTTTTAATCTGTGCTCTACAAAATGTTGGTGGCCTCAAAAGGTAATAGCATGAGAGATATGTATGTATGTAAAAGAGAAATCCTTTGGATGACACTTCAGCTAAGAAGATTAAAATATCAAATAGTTCAGAAACGTGTATCAGTTAATTTAACAGCCATGCTTTTAAAATGTGAACATAGAACTGGAATTTAAATTTCACCTTTAAAAAAATGATCACTTGTTCTGATGCTGTTGCTGCAAATGATTTCTGTGTTTATTCATTGATACGAATATAACATGATTTCTAAATTAATCAATGATGAGTGATAACTTATTTTTATATGTACTAAATTGTTACCTGTTTTGAGGCAAAGTAGCTACTCGGTTTATTGTATCACAGCCATGTAATTGAAACAACATTCATTTTATTACAGGGGAGAAAAAAAAAGAAATTTCTATTGTCAGGATTATAATTCTTGCAATCTTCATTTCTGCCATGGTTTACGTACTGGCTGTGTATCAGAAAATATTGACACAAAGTTACCAATTTATCAACAATTGAAGTCAATGTGCAACAAATGATATGTTAAGGTTATTTCTCTCAGTTGACCTGAAAATGTTTCCAGTAATAAGTCTCACTGATTGTTTATAGTAAGTTAAAAGCAAGACAACTTATCTCAAAATAAATGGTTGATGGCCACCCCATCTGTAGAAATCAGAATAGTAGAGCCTGTTAACATGTGCTTATTTACTTTATTTTCCTCCCAAACCATTCCAGACATGAACTTTTTTGAAGGCCCTATCAACTGCTGTGGCCAAGCACAGTGCAGCGATTAAAGGAGAAACTTTCAGCCTTCACTTTGAATTTCCTTGCAGATGTTGCCTTAAGCCAACCCTTTAACCTTTGTGCAACATAGTTTTTGTGTATGCATTTATGAAGCCTCTCTCCCACTACCACTACCTCACTCTTCCAGCTCCCCCACTCTCTCCAATGTAGATCAAACAGTTCCATGACATATGGGTAAAGTATTTGCCAGGACATGGCTGTTCTCACCATGGGAAATTGCAGCTCCATTCCACCATCTCCAGCCTTTTCTTTTCTTTTCCTTTCTTTTCTTTTTTTTCCTTTCTGGAAGAGGATGGCAATAGTTTCCTATTGCCACCTTTCAGGATTTGTTTTTGCAAGGAGATAACTCTCAATTGCTTGCATAATAAGACAGTCATCTTTAACCTTAGTTAAAGAAAAAAGGGGGGAGAAGTCATGAAAAAGATATTCATTATCTTTACAGCTTTGTAAATAGCTAGTCCCCAGGGCCTGTTCCAAATATCATTTACAATGAGCTCAACGGAGGTAAAAATGTCACAATAAGACCTGTTCAGACTGCTTTACTTTATAGACTTATGGCTTCCTTACCATTTTCATGTGTCTTTTTACTCTGTCCTTTCTACTTTTGCTTTTTAGGCATCCGCTCTGCCATTTGGCAGTGTAAGCAGAGTGAAAAGAAAACATATTTATTTGTAGCAAATGAGTAACAAATAAATTTAAGATAATAAAGTTAGCTACAACTATGTTCTTTGTGGATTAAACAGAGACAAATAAGTCACATTCTTATTAATTTGTTAAACTACTCACCAGTTCAAAGATGTATATGCCATACCCTATAAATGTTTTATGAATGGGCACTGTTACTAAAGTAATTATAACTATATTCACCTCCTGCATTTCACTTTATTTCTGATTTACTATTTAATAGTTTACTTTTTTATATCAGTAAAATTTTAGTAATCTGGTTAAAAAATTATACTGTTTACTAGTTAACTTTTACACATGCATACAGCCATGTGTGTGTGTGCACGCACGAGAGTGTGTGTTTATTGGATGATATATAATGCATCTTATTTATTGTACTTTTGATTTCTTGAGTTGTAATCTGCATTCTTAGGATAATATTACTTTCTCTTACAGAGCCCAAGGCTTTAGTGATGTTTTGAATAGTTCTGCCAATAATGGACAGCCCTGTTAAGTCCCAGTGTGAATTAGAATGCTTGATATTACAAATTAATAGTACATTTTAATTTTTGAAGATATTTTAATATTGGCATATTCCTTACCAGCTGGCATATTTTTTATTGCATTTATTTGTTTCATCAGTACAGACCCATGGTGGTTTTCAAAACAATTTTTTTTTATAGTTTTCCCAATATTTTCAAAATATATCTGAAGCTTTGTCAATACACAAGTACATTAAATCAAGTAGTTAAAAAGCAGATTAATCAGCAGATAGCAATTATTTAATCAGCTAAGAGCATTCATTAGAACTATTCATTAAACCTGTGGGGAAAAAGTAAGCATATTTGTTATAACATTGAGTTGACATAATCAAACTTTATTGTTCAGGGTTAAGGAAGAACAGTTTTCAAGCAAAGATATCTAGAGATTCTGTAGTTCCAGTTGCAAACCATAGATATTAAGGATTCTCCAGCTCCTAAATCTGCCACTATTAGCAAGTCTGACTTTGCAAAGCTACTGAAAGTGGGTTGGCATAGCCAGACCTTATGAGTGCTGAAGCTCATTCCAGACAGACACCTTCATCCTTCAATCAGCTTCTATTAAATGAATCTCACTTTTAAGCCAGGCAGCAAGAGACCAGTGGAATGCCTAGTAAACCCATTCATAGGAATGAGGTCCACAAAAGCTGTTGCTACAGGAGAAGTATATTTATCCTGCAATAAATAATCTCTGTGGAGTCCTTGGTGCTCTCTGAGCTTCCATTTGTTGTTTGCTTGCGGATGTTTCATTGCCTGACTAGGGCAAGCAAACAACAAACGGAAGCTCAGAGAGCACCAAGTACTCCACTGTTCAAAGCTGAGCTACAGATGTTCTCTTCTATTGATCTAAATAATCTCTATGTGAATTGGCTGTCGGTGGTGTTGAAAAATCTCAGAATCAATAGGAATCTAAAAATAAAAAGAAACAACAAGAAATGCAGACTTAGTCCTTGGGGTGATAGAGAAAACTTGAGAAAGAGCAAAGATCAACCCTAACACTTGGCTCAGTGACTGAACTGACTTTGAGTACTAAGTCTGTGGCACATAGGAAACAATTCTACGAAGTGTCATTGGCTATAGGAGGAATGAATACCTTTCATACCTTTCACATTCATCTAAATTAAAAGTTCATTTTCCAGGTCACAGGGTGTCATTTACGAGCCTTTCTTAATGAAAACTGGAGGTACCTGACATTCTTGCAGTTTCAGTAACTGACTGAAAGGCTCAGCCTGAACAATGGATATGCAGATATCAAGAGATGGTATTCTGTGTGCCCTATATGCTCTTATGCAGGGATGGGCAACCTATTGGTGTCTTTACATTTTTGGAGGCCATAGACAATTATGCTATTAGGTGGGGCCATGTCAGGTACATTGGGGGGATTTTTGTTGTCAGGAGGATTTGGTTTTAATTTGTCAAGCCTATTTTAGTGGGCACGTAGCAGTTTCTGTGTATTTCTTGCCTCAAATTGACAACTTGTGTATTTCTGTGTATTTCTTGCCTCAACTTGGCTGTCAATTTTAAGCAATGATTTTCAGAGGTGGCTTTAGCAGTCACACAAAAAATGTGTTCAGGGGTCATATGCAGCTCTGCAGCCACAGTTTGCTCACATATACACCCACTCTTATATCTTACTACAGCAGTAGCAGTGACTGCAAGCAAGCATAGGACTACTGAAGATCAATCTGAAATTTGATGAAATGGGACCTTGTATATGACAGTGTGAGTGAACATGGCTACTGTCTAAATATAATGGCTTAACTGTTTTGTTGATTGTGTCACATTACTTTCAAAAACCAGGTGCCAAGCCACCTAAGGAAAATTACCAATATTTCCAAAATAATTTATCAGAGAGATTTTCCAGGATAGCTTAGTTTTACAAAGCACCATGATCTAGTTCTCTAGAAAATCATAGTCCTTCCTTCATGTGCCAAAAGTTCACACTATTGAGTCAGATAGCATATTTAATAATATTGCATAGTGGTTACCCTCTATCCTTTAATTCAATTGAAAATCAAGTTCCAACCATGAAAGAAAATCCTAGTTGGAGTAAGCAACCATCTCCCAATTATTGCAGTGTCAGGTATAAATGATAGCTTGTTTTGTTCTTCTAGAATGTGGTCTGTATATTTGAAGAATAGACAAATTGTAGCTTACAGTGGCAGCCGTTGGAGAGGGGTTGAGAAGGTCACAAGTTACTTGTCTCCTTCCGCATGTTGATCTGAAGAGAACAGAGCACCGTCTAATGAAGGCAGAACAACTTATCACTTTCAAGGAGTTCCAGTCACACTGAAATCCTGTGTTAATCCTTACTGTCTCAGACTTCCTCTGATAAATTTTACCCCAGGCTCGTGTTATTTTCATTTTGATAATGCAGAGACTGAACTGCAAAGAGCTGATGCAGAAGTAATACTGGAGAATCAATTGAGGGTTTGTTCTTTTTTTCTTTTTTACCTCACACAACCAGATGTTCATAATTTATAAGATGATATTACCCCAACTGTGTAAAGACTCAGCCTGGTTCCACACAGATAGGGAAACTCTTGAAATCAAGGCAAAAAGCAGAGGTAGGCAGTAATCTTTTTCTTGTGTTTTGTTCCCATTTCTGGTAAGTGTTACATCAAATGGAAACTTGATCCATATTCAAGCAGTTACTGTGGGACCCAAATGAGCTGGGGGGTTTTCCTGACCGAGACTCACTGAAATAAATTGAAATAGCATAGGCCAAGCTTGCATACATGTGTCTATGTAAATTTTGCCTTTACTGAATTTCAGTTTATTCAACGTTATTTAATCCATTACTAACCCCAGTCAAATACCCAGAAGACAATTAAGGTCACATTATTCAGTGGAAAACAGAAATGAAACTGAATGTCATCTGCACTTCAGTTACAAATCAGTTTAATATGTGTAGAAAAGTGTGCTAGTATTGAGACCCACTATTCTAAATCAGGCAGGAGGACCATTTAAAACTTTTCTGGCATACCAGTTTTTGCAGGGGGTTTTCTGGTTGCTACTTCTTCCTCTGCCCAGCTATGGATTCCATTGCTATTCTGCCCAGGACTTCTCCCTTCAGCCCAGCTCCAGGGATAAGGAAAGGAAGGAGCTTCGGCTCTTCCTGCCCAAAGCCCAGAAATACAGAATGTCACAGATTTTATATGAGTCCTGAACTATGGAAGGAGTTTCTATACAAGCATGCAGTCTTGCATGATGGAGAGATTTTCATGAGAGAGTCCTTTCTGAACGTAATAAAGCCAACTCTTTAGGTTTAATAAAGAAGCTTATGGGAAAAGAGAAATCTATGGAGAACAAGGGATGTCATGTACACAGAATTCCAAGAGAGATCAATATAATCAGCTAGCTAAACAAGTTACTTATTACCTCCTTAAATAAACCCTTAGGCTTCAGCACATGATCATGAAGAAGGATGGTTGAGATCACCTGGACCTCCTGCTGGATGTTCCTAGCCAAGTCCTCCTGGTTTCTTCTTCAGTTTTTTCCTCCTCCTCTCTGAGGTCTTCATCTCAGTTTCATAAAATGTAAGGAATAAGCCAGAGTCAGCCTCTTGTGGGAAATTAACTGCCACTCTGCCAGCCAGTAACAATGCTCCAACTACGATGTCCTGGTTCTAGCCAGCAAATCAGAAATGATCTGGAGGCTAACCCTTGGAGACATTTTAAAAGCACAGTCTGGCATGCTTTTGAAAAATGGGATTACATTTTTTAAGAAAGAAATGCTGAATTCCAGTTATTTAAACTTTTCAGAACAGGGTGAATCTATCAGATAAAACAAAAAGGTTTTCACATTTTTAATAGGGTCATGCAATTCTTACACATCATAACAATGTCAAGATAATGAACTTCATAATTAGAATTAATTCACATATTTAATACAATTCCTATAGAATGAAATAATGATCCTATATGGCAGTCTGATTACAGAATGTAGAAATCTCTTGTCTAGTACTATACTAGTACTAGTCTAGTAATATGGCTAATTTATGCGTTTTGAGGGCTTTACAACTACTTAAAGTATAGGATAGATAATATGTGGATATATTCATTTGCCTTTTTACCCAGATTGATATCAGGAATTATTAGAAACAGAACAAATACTGTGAGGAGGGATCAGAAAAGTCAAGATGGTGCAGTCAAAGCTCTACTTTTTTACATGCTGTATGTATGTATGTATGTTTCAAATTTAGTCACCACCCATCTCACTCAGAGTGACTCTGGGTGGTTTACAATAAAGCAAGAATAAATACTAGTTAAAATACAGTAAAACAATATTCTTAAATAAATAATATATTCCAGGGGATAGATGGAAAAAACTTCTTAATTTACAAGAGCATCTTCAGGGTCCTAACCAACCCCAGGGTTGTTACCCCTCCTCACACCCCATGCAAAATGGCAGAGCCAGATCTTTACCCCTTTCTGGAAAGCAGAAGAGTGGGACCCTGCCTCATTTCTGGGGGAAGATTGTTTCATAGGGTGGGGGCAATGGCAGAGAAGGTTCTCTTCCTGGGCCCTGCCAATTGACATTCTTTCATGGACGGGGTCCATAAAACGCCTTCTCTGCCTGACCGGGTGGGATGGGTCAATGCAATGGGGTTGAGGTGGTCCCTCAGGTAACCAGGACCCATGCCATGTACGGCTTTAAAGGTAATAACCAACTCCTTGAATTTGACCTGGAAGCAAACTGGCACCCAAAGCAGCTCCCGCAGCAAAGGTTTTACATGTGCCATCCTTGGGGCACCCAAAATCGCTCGCATGGCCGCATTTTTAACCAGCTGTAGCTTCCAGATACTCTTCAAGGGTAGCCCCATGTAGAGTGCATTGCAATAGTCTATATGGGAGATGACTAGGGCATGAGTGACTGACTGGAGGAACAGGACTTTGCATAAAAAGGGCAGGACTTTGATCACACAGTCTCAGCTGCTTTTGTGACTTTTCTGACCATGCCTGCAGACATCCTTCGTTCACTGGAAGTGGTACAATCCAGATTTTTACACATTCATTTATATACCCCCACACTGAAGTTATTTATGTACTTAGCTTCAAGTTTGACAAACTCTGGGCAGCTCACATGAGGTTAAAAATAACTGAAAACCCAAGGATGAAAATACCCCAAGGTTAGAGCATACTAAAAATGTAATGAAAACCAGTCCCCTGAACCCCCCCACATACCTAATAGAGAGAAGTTTATCTTTGTACAAAGCCAAACAATGTTAATAGCAGAGAAGAAAAACTTTGGGGGTGACGGGCATCTCTAGAATCCTGAAAACAAATGGTTAGCATGTCATGGGATGGATGAGGCTACTTTTTCTATAAGCAGATGCCATAATGGGCACGAACACTTAGAAGACTTTGTTTACCAAAGAGCAGATAGGTGAGAATGTTCCTTGTGAACATCTTTAGTCTTTATCCCAGCTAGTTTGATCATGACCAAGGGACTTTATACTTGTAAATAAAAATGATACAGAATAGGGTTTTCATTTGCAGCATACAAATGTCCTATTTTAAAGCAGTTTAAAGAAAGTTTAAAAGTTAGCTGAGCCAGCGAGACAGAGTCATCAGTGGAGGTGTTTGCAGGCACACTGGTGCGAAAGGGCACCCTGTCAAGTTGCCTATCCTTGCTTTAAGAACATGACTTTAGCCTTTCCTTTCCTGGTGCCTTCCTGTGGCATTTGACTTTCAGTTGGCAGAATTTGCAGCTACCTTGCTAGCTTGGAATGGCAATCTGAATGCCTCAGAACGAGTGGTTTAGAGAAGACTGCTGAAATGTACATTTATTTCTTTTGTATATGTATTTCCTCATTTGTGTATATATCCCACTGTTCTTCCAGGAGTTCAATTTCCCTCCTTCAATTTTGCCCACAACAATTTGCCCTACATGGCATAGAGCTTGGTTACTTGAGGGACCACTTGTCTCCCATAGTATCTACTCTGCTGATTCAATCTTGCAGGGTTGACATGCATCTGGGTTCCTTCGATTAAACAACATCCCCTATTGGGATCCTGGAAGTGGGCCTTCTCTGTAGCAGTGCTTACCCTCTGGAATGAGGTTTCCCCCAAGATCCGGATGGCCCCACTTTGCTGTTGTTTAGAAGAGCTGTGAAGACCTAGCTCTTCACCCAGGCCTTTGGCAAGGGAGAGTAAGACCCTTTGCTTTGTTTCCATCCAGTCTGTTGCCATCTTTCTGATCTTTTATGTTTTATTGGTTTTATTGTAATTTCTTTGATTTGTTGTGAGTCACTTAGAATCATTGGGAGTCAGGCGGCATACAAGTTTGATAAATTATTATTATTATCATCCTGTGAGGTAGATTGGGCTGAGAGGAAGTGACTGGCCCAAAACCTCTGTGACTAAGGTGGATTTGAACCTGGGTTTCCCCAGGCCTAAACGAAAACCCTAACCATGATACCACACTCTCTTCTCGTACATGGTCTGAAATATTGCTTATCAGTGACTTGTTAGGACTGTCTAAAAGAAGAATCCTATTCATACTTTGTAGGGTTAGCCACTACTAGTTTTCCAGTAAGGGATAATATGGTAGCAATAAATCCAGTTCAAGAAAATGTGGATTTTAAGGAACAATGAGTTCTTTAAATGAAGGGAGCGACAAGGATGAGAATTTTGTCCACTAGGTGGAGCTTTATCTCTTGCTTTACCTACCATAATTATAGTGTAATTATTTGATGCTGATAAGGATTATCAGTAAGTCTTTTATGTGGGTAATAAAACAGCATTGTGCTGCTGTTCGGGCAACTGTGTGAAAGGTACAAAGGTCACTAATTAGGGTCTTACAGAAATCTATGCTACTGCACTTAGAGAATCTTAGAATTGCTAGAAGGTTGTTAACACTCATCAGTTCAAATTTCACACTTCACCAATCCATGCATAGAAAGTAGAGCCCCAGATCAAGCTAACTTGCAAACTAGGTTGGTTGCATTCTTCATAAATGGATTTATTATGAAGACTGAATTTGATTTGAAATTGTATACAAGGAATTTCTGTTTGGAAAAAAACACTTAGAGAAATGTCACACCTGCAATATGTAGGGCACGTCTGCTGCAGAAAAAAAAAAAAGTCATCCAGTCTAACTTTTGCAGCATGTGACTACTCTACCATAGTGTCCAAATTCTGGAATTCTTGCTCAGGATATTGTTAATTCCCCAGCCATATTCATCTCACTTTCATCAACAAGTCATTTTTACTTGGGGGAGTGGGGAGGATTTCCCTTTTTAAAAGCTAATTATTTATTATTGATGCTCTGTACCTATTTTGTTTGACTGAAAACAGAAAAAAGAGATAATCATATTTTTGAAAAATGAATCAACCAACCAACCAACCCATAATAAACAAGTAATCCTAGATTAGTACACAATCATCATTTCAAAATCTGTAGTCCTCCTGGTCCTCACTTCTATAATTTCCAACCAGTATCACTACAGAGAATTGGTCCAAAGGCATCATATTGGGAAAAGTTGGCATAAACAATGGAATTAAAAGACTGGAATAAGAAAAAGGACATTTCAATACTTCTGAAAGATGTTCAGGCTTTGGAGCATCTCCATAATTAAATAAAATAATAATGGACTATTGAAGACATCACTGACCATAATAGTTCAGAAACATATTTGTTATTTAAGTTTATCCCACATGATGAAATCACAGATATTAAATGTCTTTACAGCATGAATATCAGTATAGCTGACTTAAGCTTCCCTTTATGTATCAGCAATGCTTGGTTGTTTCTGAAAATCTATTTCCATTTATGTTTAAATCACTTCCTCTTCATTACTGTTATATCACGTTCTTGGGGGGTTTTTTAACCCTCGTTCTCTTCCAAATAATTTCTTAATTCAGCAGTGCCTCTCACTTGCAGCAGTTCCTTACAAACCAATTGCTTCCTTTATTGCTTAACTTCCTGTCTGCCTGCCCTCCCTGTAGTTTCTACCTAAGCACTCTGATCAAGCAAGAATGGGTGGCTTTTGGCATGTCTCTACAGTCAGCCGAAATACAATCTTGGCTATCACAATCTCACTTAATTATTTGTGTGCTATTTTTTTTCACAAGATTATGCCCAAAGTGAGTAACTATACAAATCAGGTGTCCCTAGCCTTTTAGGGTTGATGGACAATTTGAAATTTTATCATTGTCATCCTTTTGTGTGTATCGCAAAATAGTGCCATGGGAAACATAATCAGACACAAAGAACATTTTTATCAGGATATGATATGTCTCCCACTCTAGCTCTGTGCCCTTCAGGATGATCTGGCTTCAAATCAGACATCATTTTTATTCTCTAAAACAGTTTGTGGGCCACATTTGAAATCTAGAGGAATTCTTGGCAATAAAAATGCTACTGGGGACTGACAGACTGCAGCATATCATCTTCCAATTTTTTTACTTATTGATTTAATATAAAAAAGTATTGTCATGAACTGCACTAACTATAACATTTCAAATGCAGAATGAGAATAACTACAAAGTATCAATAGATACATTAGAAACACCTATCAGAACAATTAATCTTACTTTTTTAAATAGGATATTGAAGCATAAGTCTTTTCAGAATGTACACAGAGAAAAGGAATGAATCGAAAAGCATGATTGATGTAATTGTTTATGATATAAGATTGAGAAAATTGGTGAAGGATACAGGGGTGATGAGGGATTTTGAATGTGGGACAGATCTTTTTTAGTAGTGTCCAGAGTGGATCTTGGGGGGGAAAATGGACGTAAAGAAAAGGAATGAAGTAAAATAAAGGAGAGTGAAAGTAGAACAACTGCAGGAAGACAAAGTATGAATCTGGTATGAAAAAGTATTAAAAGGTAGATTAAACTCTGAACAGAAATGAAAGTAAATGTAAAGAGGATTCTGCTTGGAACAGAATAAAAATATGCCACCGAAGTATGAAAAAAGATGCTTAGTGGAGTGATGAAATGCAAGAGACTGTGGAGGAGAATGAATGAATGAATGAATGAATGAATGAATGAATGAATGAATGAATGAACGAATGCATATATCTACATACATACATGAGAGAGAGAATGAAAATGAAGTAAAGGAATGCCAGGAGGAGAATTTTAGAGATCTCTACGAAAATGATATGTTGCAGAGTGGAAATAAAATTACTACTAATAAAGGTTATTGTTGAATAAAAAAACAGATGAAAAGGAAATGTAAATGTTGGAAAATGGTAAGGCTGTAGGTGTAAACAGTGTAATTGGAGAAATATTACAATATGGTTATAGTTTGTTTATGGAGTGGCTGAATGACTTGTTTAAGTTGTGTGTTATGATTGATGACTGCAAGAATGTTATTACTGTCTTAGAGAGAGGGAAACGTAGCAAGAGTGAATACAAAAAATACAGGGGATTAATTTGTTTAGTTAGTTTGCTTAGTTTGTTTGCCTGGGGAAGGTATTTGGTAGAATTTTGATCAAAAGGATATGAGAGGTAACAATGAGCTAGATTTGAAAAGTGTAGGGTAGTGTGGCTTTCTACTGGGCAGAGGGTAGTGCAGACTAGCTCTTTGCTCTTCAGGAGGGCTTCAGAAATACATAAATCTAAAAAAGTTTATTTTAGGTTTGTTGATTAAAAGAGTATATGATAAAGTGAATAGTTTTGAATTATGAAAAGTTTTGGGTGAATAGGGAATTAAAAGTTGGTTAATGAATGTGGTAAGGGTAGTATATGATGGAAATAAAGCATGTGTGAAAATAAAAGAATTCTTAGCTAATGGGTAAACACTGAGCAGAAAGCCAGATTGGTGTAGTGGTTAAGGCACCAGGCTAGAAACCAGGAGACCATGAGTCCTAGTCCCACCTTAGGCAGAAAGCCAGCTGGGTGGCCTTGGGTCAGTCACTTTCTCTCAGCTCTAGGAAGGAGGCAGCGGCAAACCACTTCTGAAAAACCTTGTCAAGAAAACTGCAGGGACTTGTCCAGGCAGTCTCCAAGAATCGGACATGATTGAAGGGATTAAACAAACAAACAAATATTGAGCAGGAAGTAAGAGAAGTATATGTGATTCCCCTTGGATTGCTTAATATATAAATATACAATATGGATAAATGTATAATTATGGTGTAGATAATTGATTGGAGGTGTGAATGTTCATGTTAACTTTGTATGCAGATGATGCTATCTCATTGTCTGAAAATTCTATTTTTTTTCATTGAATGTTAGATAGATAATATAATGCAGGTTGTTGGAGGAAAATTCTGAGAGCGCCTTGGACTTCAAGAAGATCAAACCAGTCCATACTCCAGGAAATAAAGCCAGACTGCTCACTTGAGGGAATGATATTAAAGGCCAAACTGAAATACTTTGGCCACATAATGAGAAGACAGGACACCCTGGAGAAGATGCTGATACTAGGGAGAGTGGAGGGCAAAAGGAAGAGGGGCCGACCAAGGGCAAGGTGGATGGACGATATTCTAGAGGTGACGGACTCGTCCCTGGGGGAGCTGGGGGTGTTGATGACCGAGAGGAAGCTCTGGCGTGGGCTGGTCCATGAAGTCACGAAGAGTCGGAAGCAACTAAACGAATAAACAACAACATATTGCAGGTATTTATATCTGCAAATTAATGCATCAAAGACCAAAATTGACAGGAAAAAATGGAACAAGTGAATTCGATATATATATATATGTCTGTAAGTAAGTAAGTAAGTAAGTAAATAAATAAATAAATAAATTGTGGTGATGGATAGTGTGTGGTCTTTTGCAAAGAATGAATGTTTGCTAACAAAATCAACCTAGCTGTGTATAAATATAAATTAAGTTGAATGCATTGGGAATGGGTTACTTAAGTGTTACTTATCTGGCAATTCAAGAAAATGCAGGTCACAGGTAAATGGTTGTTGAAGGAATGTAGACTGAATTTAAAAGTGAGTGGCCACTATGAAGGAAGTACATTGAGAAAGATTTGTTATACAAAGACAATGAATTAGTACTGAATTGCAAAAGAAATACCGTATATGATGAAAGAGTGAATGGGTGAAGAGGAAGGGGATGACTCAGAAAGTCACAGTGGAATGGACATGATTTCTCAAAGAGCTAAAACGTTCAAAGAACAAGGCAATTTATGAAGTGGTGCATGGATGTAGCAGAAGAAAGGATGGTTTTCAAGGATAGAAAGATATGGGGAGAATGGTTTGATGTACACTAGTCTTACTTATATTTCCATTTGTTTTTCTTATCCCATACCTTTAATTTTTTTGGCCCACTATTTCTTTCTCCTTTTTTGCACTGTGCATAACATTGCTTATCCTGAAAGGGGATAGTCTGATGGGTATATTTTGACATTGGATAAAAGCTGGGCCAATATAACGAAGAATGAAGTCCAAATTAAAGATAATCCTAGAATGGGAGATCAGGGACTTAAATGTTGCCCATTTATTGGTCACTATCTTCCCCATTATTGGTAGATATAAGATATGTTATATTTGTATTTTTCTATTTGTACAGTACATGGCACATTTCTATCCTTTTTCATAATTTTTTAAAATGTCTTTTCTAAAAATGAGATATTATCAGGAAATAGGTTACATGTTATTTTCTATTCTTTGCAAAGAAAATCCCCAAAGGATAGTCTGTATGTCTTTTAGTAACTTAGATAATCAGATTTGTGATTCATGATTCCCAATGCTTAGGGAAAGTTTTAAACTATCGCCTTCAGAAGCATGAAGCTATTGTTTCACTTTGACTGCAGCCAATAGCATAGCATTTGTATTGGCACTCTGGATCATTTCAAGCACATTAAATAGGTATGATTAAAGTTTGCCGTTACTTCCACCCAACTAAACAGGCTTAAGTTCAGAATGAGTCACTCAGTGAAACTACTGCACAACTAACCCCCAAGCCACCACGTACATTCTTGTGATTTGGAAAGGGACAATTTCTCAGTCCCCATAAAGCACAAACTCTCAGGTATCCTTAGTTATCTCCATGGTTGATGAAGCCTATTAATGGGATCTGCTAGATTCTGATTTGTTTTTTGCCTTATGTACTTCTCTGCTTTTCTTGCATTGTCATGATTATCCCTTTTCCTGTTTCCCCAAGTCCACATTTTTTGTTGCTCTGAAAGAAAAGAAAATGCCACCCATGCTATAATTTGTGTTGGAGCTTACACAGCTTTGCTTACAGTATCAGAGGGTCCTGCTGAACGAGCGAATCTTATGCCACTTTGATGTGTCTGCCCACCTCTCCAGGTTCCCTGGAGTTCAAACGTTCTTAATAAAATATTTGCCTTATTCATTCATTTTATTTATTTATTTCGTGATTACATTTAGAGGCTGCCTGGCTCTGGACAGCATATACTTAAAAAGATAGAAAACAATAAGGGGAAAAAAAAGATCATGTGCATCTGGACAAACCTCAATCCATATACCATAAAACATAACTGACAGGTGCTCATAGCCACCCTACCTCAAGGCCTGGGAGAACAGCCAAGTTTTTAACAACTTTTGGAACTTCTTCAAGGTGGGAGTAACCTGGATCTTCACATTCTATCTGTAGCATTTGTCATCCTAGAGAATGCTGGATGGCAAATCTGTGGAAGGGCCATAGAGAATCTGGCTCCACCCTGTGAGGACATTTTGATCAGCACCATGAGATTAGCTCACTCCAAGGGAACTTGATTGGCTGGTATTCCTAACATTGTAAAGGAAACTATGTATCCACGGATGTTACTTAGGTGAGCTAATGAGATTTGGCTGAGAAATGCCACGAAGGTGCAGAACTTGGACCCACGAATTCCCTCTAGTGTCTTCATACATTTAGTAACTGTAATGATTGCCTATTCCAATAAAAGGAGTCTCATCAGTGATTACTAGAGAAAACTAATTTATTGAATGAATAGTATGCAAAGTACGAAGAAAGCTGAGAATGAGCAAAAGCACGCCAAATACAAACTTAAAAAGCCTTGCTCCCGTTGCGAACCCTCCCCTCAGGCTAGCATAGCAACCACCCACCCCAGATGCTAGCAACCGTTAGAATCGGCCTGAGAAAGTAACCTTGAACAGCAGTGATAACCCAAACATACATTCCAGAAGATCACAAGTCAGCACAAAGGAAATTTACCAGCGTGGCCAGGCAGGCACGCAACTGCAGATATGACATGTGAAACGTTACAAGGAACCATAAACATCGGAACGGGAACATGACAGTAACAAGCACTTACTTAGGGCTTCTACTTTAATGTTAATTTCTGTGCTGAAACATTTAATGTTCAGTAATAGTTGTTTTAAAAAATAGATATGAATCTTTATTATTTTGACCATAGGGTTTGAGGAGCTGATTTACACTTGTGTGTTTACACTTGCTGCCTATAATACCTGAATGAGAAAGCTGGAATCTCCTGATTTGGCATTTAAAACAGAGTTTTTCATTTATCTTAGCAATATGGCGATGAGTCATAGTTAAGCCACTGCTATTTCTACAATAATATTAAAAGCATTCCTGCCCCTCTCAGCTGAAATTTTGAGGTTTTAGTTTCTCAGCTTCTCTGAAATGAAATGTATGTAAATAACTTGAACATGTGTACAAATAAAAGAGTGTTCACCTAATTGGGAACTCTGCCATCTAACTCGATCTTGTGGGTGTATGTATACTTGGGTCCTTCTAAATTTACTATGTGGGCCTTCTACATGTAGAATAACATGCTCTTTAAAGGACATTTGATTTGTAAGGGACTTACCAGTCTCACCGTATAGATAATTTAAAATGTAGGTTGGGTTACGTAGCATTCAAATCCATACCAAGTCAACATATGGAAAAAGAAGGCTGGAAGACCATAATCTGTTCTGGTCTCTGATGCACTCTGCATGTGGAGCTCTATTTTTTCCAAATCAAATAGTTCTATGTACACATTCTATTCTTCATAAAAATTATACTGAGGTGCATCTTTAAGCTTCAACCCTGCAAATCTGCTTTTTTCCAAAGAGCTGAAAGCAAATGTCGTATGTTTCCAGGTCTCTCAGCTTTAGCACTAAAATACACTGTGTGGTTTGTTCATTTGTTTTTTCTGGTAGCTCTAGAAATCCCATTCCAATCCTATTTGTACTGGAACAAAAGAAATAAATCTAGGTAGAGATCCTAGTCATTCTCTTTGATGACTGCGTGGCTGACAAAATGCTGTTGAGCAGCTTAATTGAATGTGGTCTTCAAACTGATACAAATTGAGTTTTATAAATATAATTAGAGTTTTATTGAAAAATAAATCTTCCCTAATATGCAAGCAAAGTAGGAACACATGAATAAGGAATAAAGAAAAGAGCAATATTTGGTAAATAATCATGATCAGTATGGATAAAAATAAAGGTTGAGACACTTCAAACATTCCGCCCTCATTCCTGTCATTGCCATCTTTGCTGTTTATGGCAAGATTCAACACTTTGCCTTTAAAATTACAGAAGTGAACCATTTACCACTTTAAGCTACCAAGAGGAACAATCACTTCTGTTGAGATAAATCAATATATGGGCTTGAGTAAATACCAAATTCAATATATATGTATGTATGTATGTATACAGTGTGTGTGTGTATATATATATAAATTCACACACATATACATACATACATACATATGCAGTGTAGACAACATTATGCAGAATGCAGAAAAGGAGTGAGAAATACTAAGCCGAAGAAATGAAATGAATAAGAAAAAGAAAGGGATAAATCTAGTTTACCCCAAGTCTATTCACTACACTTCTCCATATCTTTCCATCCCTGCAAACTATCCTTGCTTTTACTACATCCATACACCACTTCACAATTGCCTTTTGTCCTTTAAACATCTAATTTATTTCTTTTTGAGGAACTTAAAAGAGGCATGCACCATCAAAAAGGAGATTCACATTTTTCATTTTCTACTCAGGAAACTCATAACCCTGTTATGGACTGAGTCTCTGCTTATCGTCACTCAGTCATTTACACTCCCTGAACCATACTTACCTTTCACTTCCCTTGCTTTCTACCTAGACCAACCACTAGGGAAGTGTGGCTGAGGGCTTTTTGTGCATAGCATGAGGGAAATGTAATGAGGAGAATGCTCCTGTGCTTTCGACTGAGATATCAAATTTGAAAGTTTTATTCTCAAGTATTATAACAAAAAGACAGGAGGCACAATAAGTACCTGTCTCAAAGCCATACTGCAATTTTACTGGTTAAGTAATATATTACACAAACACATGCACACATACACTCATTCCAACTCTCACTTACTTTTGGGAAACTGTACAGCCTAGCAGATTTTTTAAAACCTTGCTGACTTCCTGCTCTAGTGAATCACCCCTGCTCTCCTCGTGCTCTTTGTTCATGCCTGGGTTATCATGGCAATATATATTTAATGTCTTAGACATTCCTGGGTTATCATGGCTCTCCTTTTGCTTATTACCTGAGCATATCTATTAATATATATATATATATATATATATATATATATATATATATATATATATATATATATATATATAATGTCTTAGAACTAAGGATGAATTGTTTTCTAAACCAACAATAAATGGCTAGGGAATAATCAGCAGGAATATCTCCAGTACCAGTCTTTTTCAGTGGTAGTAGGGCAATGGCACTGTGAAATTTTGACTAACCCAAATACATGCTATATTTATTGTTTGCCTTTAGAGTTCCAGGGCACAGCTTTGTATATGAAAATGCTGGGAGAGTTTATCTGGATATATAATATGATGTGTCACTAGTATGCAGATGATATCCAATTTATTTTCTTTTTCAACAGATTCAGATAAGAGTTGGATTCACCCAATCAGCTAAGTGAAAATCTGTTTTGAGGGTAATTGCATTATTTCTTAACAGTAAGAAATGTTTAAATCCTGGTCATTGTATTTACTTAATCAAGGAAAGCATGAAAGATCTTTTGTTTTTTCTCTCATCAGACATTGGGCCTCAGTTGAACAGTGGATTGTTGGAAATTGCAAAAATATAAACAGATTGAAGTTTATAGTTAAGGAACTGCAGTTGGTAAGCACTAGAGAGGTGCTGATTTCCTTTAGAACTTGCTGAGCTGATGTGATTTTAAATACAAAAGCAAGATGCAGAAGGACACAAATGTGCATCTCTGTGAAGGGCTGAGAAGACCCTGTCAGAAACTCTGGAAAATTATTGCCAGTCAATGAGACATAATGGAGCTAATCCTACCAAAAGGAAGATTCAGTACAAAGTAGACTTCTTTGAGAAGACCGCACCCTAGGTAGATTAATTTATGATTGAGGAAAGCCAGTGGGACCAGGAACAGATGTATGGGGCCCAAGTGTAGCTGGAGATGATTGCAAAAAAATAAATATATATTATTTACATTATAATTTGGGAAAACCAAACCAGGAGTATCCAATACAAAGTAGATTTATTGAAACCTGTAAGGTTTCCTCTGAGTGACTTAAGTGTTTCCGCTTTTTAATCAATGGGCATTCTCTGTAGACACTGTAGAGTTAGGACCCTCAAGTGATGATAATATACCAGGGTCTTTCATGAATTTGGACAGCAAAAGGCCTTGGAAACCACTATAGCTTCTTAAACAAGCAAATGCAAGTTTACTTTAGTGACAGATCCAGATAAACAGAAGAAAGCAGCTGCAAAAAGAATTCCATTGAAAATGTGCAGTTTCCCACAAACTAAACAGATCTCCAGCGAAGAAAGCACAGAATATTTAGATGTTGTAATGAATCTTCCTAGAGAGGCCTTCTGATTTTAAAAGGAAGAGGCCCAGAAGAAATGCATGAAACCTCATATTTTGTCAAGAGGCCTAATACGTGTGGTCTTTTTCAAATAAGACGGAAATGGAAAAGATATTCGCTGACAGGTACAAGACAAGCATGGAAATCAGGTTCTCTTCACTCCAATTCATTTCTAAATATTGTGAACTAAAGCTATTCTTTAACAATGTGTCCATAATAGGACTTGACATGGAAGTCCAAACATTGTCAGTTTGGGTTAAGACATCTCCTTGTGACAGAACTGAGACCTCCTACTGTCCCAGGGTTGGAGCATCAGCCATACTGATTCATTGATGAGCATACTCTCCCAGCTATTTCTGCTTCCTACACAGCAGAGCAAGGACACACAAATGATGGAGAAGACCATGATCTTGGTTTTCTTTCTATCTCTCATCACCCTCCACTCACGTGTTTATTTTAAAGCAGCATAACCATTGCTCATGGGATTAGATGGAGGTAATCTTTTTTAATGTCAATCGATTATTACAGATAAAGCACCCTAATCAACACTAAATTCCACTGCCCATTAATAATGCACTTCAAACTGAGGCTGTACCTCAGCCTTTAAAAGAGGTGCTTCACAGCATGCAGGAACTTTACTTGGAAAAAAGCATAGTAAAATGGCTGTCTGTGCATATATGTATGGAGTTGCCCAAGAATAGCTTCCAAAGCCCCTGTGCAAGGCCTGCAAGTAATGTAGCTGCTTCAAAAGAGGCATTTTATAAGTGATCTTGAGCACTGCAAAACATTCTTTCAAAGGCATTGCACAGGCTTACTTAATGTATCTCTTTGTCAACCTTATAGGAGGAAAGCTGTGTTAGTCTATGGTAGCTAAAAATCAGAGACTGGTAGCACCTTTTAAGATTAACAAATGTTATTACAAGGCATAAGCTTTCATGAGAGGTGACTCACTTCAGATACATGGAGTGTAGGATTTAACTCTACTGGGATGAGGCAGTGGGGAAAAAGGAGGGAAAGACAGAGTGGTTATGCAGATGAAGGTTCAAGAGGGATGGATTGTCAAAATGCACTGAGGGAATAGGGTACAATCTGAGCAACATGCTAACCCACTGTTTTAACTTGGAATTCATTTTATTTATATTACCTTGCTATTGTATAGTACAGCAACTCAATTGACCATATCAAGAAACAATGGAACTGAGCTGCAATAAACTGGATAGAATAAGATAAGATAAAATGAAGTAAGGTGAGATAAAATAGAGTAAGTTAAAATAATAGAAGATAAAATAGAATACCGAAGTATAAAATTAGTGCTAAAATAGAAAACAGTATGTATTTAAATGAATGCATTGCCTTTACATGTCTAATACTGAGCCCTTGTTGGGTCAGTATTGAGCACAAAATCTTCTATGTCTGGTGCTGCACATACACACACAGCACTTGGTGGAATAACAGAGGTGAGGAATAAAAGTGAATCTAAAGCAAGACAGGATAAACTCTTGACAATATTGGATAAACTGTCAGAACAGCTGAAAATTGACAATTTGCTGGGTTTTTAGTTTTGGTTTTATGGTTTTTATGGCTTTGTGGTTTTATTGTTGTTGTGAGCCACCCAGAGTCATGTTCTAAGAGGGGCGGCCATACAAATCTTTTAAATAAATAAATAGTTATCAGGACTGGTGAGTTCATGGAGGCAAAGCTAGCATACAGAAGAATCATTCATTCATTCTTTTTCACTTTTATAAGCATTGAAAAGAAGAGACTGTCCTGAAGCATAGATAGCAATTTTTATAACATGTTCCAAAGTAGGCATCCCTGAAATTTTAGCCTGTCATCTGAATTTGCTTCTAGGAATGGAATAACTTAGTACAATGTTGTACAAAAAATACCTGTTTTAAGACCAAATATATATCCCCTGTTCCCTGCTCCTAGTTATTTCTGAATTACTTCGAAACCTTATGTCATTTCTGTGACTGCACCTATAGTCTCTGGCAAAGGCTAAATATCCTTTCACAGAATATTGCCCATTCTATTTGAATGAAACTTGGTAGTTTTCCATTTTCATATCACATAACATCTCTTATCTTTATTCCTGCACTATGATTTGAACAATTGCTGTATGAACAGAGTTATGGACTTTACAGTTCACATCTCCAGGTTATTTGGACAACTGATTTATGGTGATTGATTGAAGCAAGTTATGTGCCATTTATGGGGTTATTCTTATTCTATTAGTTTACTGTGGATGCTATATATATTTTTGTAATTCATTGTGGATGTTTTAATTCTATATTGTGTTCGCTGCCAGAAGTCTTGATTTAATTACAGTAGTATATAAATCAGTGTTTTTCAAACTTTTCAAGCTTTCTGGCTGGGGAATTCTGGGAATTGATGTCCACACTTCTTAAAGTTGCCAAGCTTGAAAACACTGATATAAATGGAATAACTAAATATTCCTGTGCTTTTGTTTGCAGTGAATAAAACACTGAGAGGGACATATACCTCCATAGTTCTGAGTCTCCTTTAAAGATTACAAATCATTTTGTGGGGTACTTACAGATCAGTAAGTTTAATATGGCATAAGCTTTAATGGACCTCAGTTCATTTGCATTTGATGAGGTAGACCATTGTCTGTCATCTGTGATCCCCAAATACATTTGGTATTAATTTTTAAGGTGCCTCAAGGCTCTTGTTATTTTTCTTGTAACAGACCAGCATGGCTCCCCCTTTGGGAAACATTTAATCATATTTAATAGATTTATTGTCTGCTTTTCAGGCTACAACTCCTCTAAAGCAAATTGTAACTTGAACAGCAGAGCAATGGACAATATTCTCTCAAAAACAATAACAAAAAAAAAGCACTGTACACTAAAAATAACCAAATATGAATTAGAACAAGTAGCATTTCTAGTCTGTCCCAGAGCTGTTACAGCTCTGGTAATGTTCATGACTTTTTAAAAAAGATATGTCTCTTCCTTCAGTGTTCACTCAAGAAGACACTTGCTATGTAGAGTGTGAATTATAATTTATAATATGAAGTGAACTTTCTGGGAAATAGATTTGGTGTCACTAAGCCCAAGAGAAGCCTGACAATGTCTTTAGGGCCTTCAGCTGAGATTTTTCTGTTCACAGTCAACAGACCCACCATCTGGGCATGACTAAGCCAGTTTCACACTGGATAAACCCAAATGATATTTTTGTCCACTTTACAATGTGTTCAGATTATAATGAACTAATGTGAGAGGCAAACAGAAAATTAGATACTACAGCTATATATCTTGCTAAATTGCTGTGGCTAATAGGAGAAAAAACAAAACTCATAATCTTAATAAAGAAATAGTGAAGAGAAGTAAACAGAGAATCCCTGACAATAAATATTTTTGTGACTATGGCCTTATGATGTTAACAGAAAAAATTGGAACATATATTATACTAAACAGTCTTCAATGCATTTCTGTACATAATCTCAAATTACTTGCCTAATTAGTACTACTTCTTCTGGAATTGAAATTAACAACTGGTTAATTATGCATATATTGATTCATAGTGTTAAGAAACTACATCCAATACACTTCAAAAACAATGCTTCAAAAACCATAGAAAACTGGGAAAAGGTGAAGTTAGAATGTGGTAAAATTGCCAGTACATTGCACTGATTAATTACATCAACAGGAAGAAAGTGGATCCATGATAAGTTGGGAAGTAAGGTATCCATGAAGTCAGCAGAATTGAGCTCAACTTGAAGGATACTTTACTTACTTGTTTAAGAATTAAACAATAATATTGTCCTTTTAAAGCCTTCTAAAGTCATGGCTGTTACATCTTAGAGAAGTGAATTCTATAAATTCATGTAATGGTAATGACCTGAGGTTGGTTGTCTAATGATTCACGTCAGACCTTCTCAGAAATGACCTTTAGATTATCTTTTTTAAAAATAGTACTTTTTAAAAATTATATTGTTGTGAAATTTACATAATACATTACAGTGGAGACCTTAATACTAAGTAATCAGCTTAAGACTGAAACTTTTATTGTACAACAAATACTTTGATGCAATCTTAAGTGGGTTTTTTAATTTTATATTCAATTCTGGGTGAATAAGGTTAATAATCTTATGCTCATTAACATTAACATTGACATTTTAAATAATTAATATTGATATAATATTTTTTTATCTTTAATGATCTGTTATCTAAACATTACAGTGTTAATAATCTTTAATCAATACTGTATAAATACCACTGTATCAAAACAATATAAGGAATTACCTTTAGATTTTTGAATACAGTCCCTAGAGAAATATGGAGAATTAAAATACATTGGCTGTCAGGGTATCTATATATAAGAGGGTTGTGAAAAATATTAAATTATTTCAATTTGAGAGCTTTAATAGCAGGGTTTTATCAAATGTTTAATTTTAATAAATTAAGGAATGAATATTTTTCCCCATCCTACTGAGATCATCTTAATTTCTAGTATTATAGAACAAGGAAAGAATCCATTTGATACCCAAAGCACCCAATTTCATATTGTCATATTCCTACGCAGTCATATTTTTAAATAAATAAATAAATATGTATCTCTGACTTCAACCTCTCATTCTATGGAAGCCTTTGGACCAATTTACATATTATGTTCAACTGTCAAACTAGCTGAGTTGTGAAAACTTATGCAAGGACCTACTGGCTGCACCCTACAACTGAGAATGGCTGACAAGCAATCTGACATGCAAACTAGGATTCTGGCTTGCATCACTGCTAAGAAGCTAGAAAATGACAGGAATAACCAACCAAAATAAAACATGGCTTTGTTTTCAGATTTCAGATCAAGCCAGAGACCTGTTCACTTGCCACAATAAGCTTGCATAATGAAGCTACATCTGTGGAGTAAGTGGGGATACGGCTTTGTGCTGTATGACAGGTGAGCACAGTCTTTGATTCTTTAATTTGCTTTTTTCAGTCCCTAGTGAAAATAACTGGTCATTCTTTCATATGATGCTTTCAGCTTCTGTCCTGAGAATGACTTTCCTACATGTTACAGGAAGAAAGTTGAACTGATGCTAATTATGCATGTCAGGTTTTTGCTTGAATACACAGAAAACGGCTCCAAGGTTATTACAAATCTCAGCACTAGTTGACTGACGTTGTTCTTATGACTTCTGCTTTCATTTCCCTGTGTCAGGGATCCCAGCAACAAGCATTCACAAATAATGACTCAGATTTCCACTTTCCCTGCAACATCTTAGCTTCAGAACAATCAGTTTTTTTAAATGGTACCTTTTACAAATGTTTAAACATTTGGTTCTTTGTAAGGCCTCTTAACTAAATAAGAATTACATACCTGGATTCTTTTCCTACTTTTTTTAAAGTGAGTTTTATGCAGGGCAATTTCCCAATATATTGTATTCCTCATGAAGAAGATATATGCCAGGATTCAAATCTGTTTGTAAATTATCTTATTCATAATTACAGAAGAATAGAAATTGACTGTGAAAAAGTAAGAATATATATTTTACACACCACCCTGTCCCATCCTCTCTAGTGTAGACAAAATGATTCCAGTTAATTTGAGATGAAAATCTCAAGCCCAGACCTTTACGGTCCCAGAGACCAGGTCTGAATGGCCAAGAATTTTATCTCAGGGAAATAGAAAAAAGCCAAGCACAAATATGCAGAAACCTTCCAGGAACCTACTGATTTTGCCATCAGCGTACTTTTTTATTCCAGCCTACATCTTGTGACCCATTGGACAATGCAAGCAACATTATCTGCACACACAGATCACCTTGTTTTAGAGATATGTGGCTAAACCAAGATATATTTGAATGTGGCTTTTGGCAGAGAATAGTCTTCAAATTATTTATTAGGGAAAAACACTCTTTGAAGATGATTCAAAAGAAGTCTTTTGGACTTTGCATGAGGACAGTACTTTTCTGCTCTTCATTAAAGCAGGACTACTTCTGTCAGGCTTCTGCATGTGTCTGAAAGATGCTATTAATTTAATCATCTCATTCATTTTAACAAGAGGATTCCTTAAAGCCATGGCATTGCCCAGCCCTACCCCTTATTTCAAGTCCTATATTTTGTTCCATAAGGGCAAGGACTATTCAATCCCTGCTTAAAATTAAAATAAAATTCTCATCTTTTAATTTTAATAACTCAGCTAAATAATGCAGCGGGACACAAATACAGCCTTTAGGAGCAATATGAAAGTCCTGGAAGAATTTAGATGTGAGATACTTAGGCTATTACTATAAAAGAAGCTTAACATTCTATGACTATTTGATATAATTCTCTGCTTTTTCCTTGTTTAAATGCTGTTGTTAAGGAGGCACATCCAAAATCCAGCTGGGAATATGGGATCTATAGCAGACTTTGAAAAAAGGCAAAAATGAAATGACAGGGTGGCTAGAAGGTTGGACTCAAGTCCTCACAGCTATCAAGCTTAGTAAATAATTTGGGGCCAGTTATCTCTCAGCTAAGCAAACCTCAACAAGCTGGTGGGAGGAAAAAATGGGTTGAAAGAACACAGTGGTGTCTATAGGGGTGGTTAAAAACAAAAAAAGCAAGGTGGGAGTCAGAGCATGATCAAAGCCCCATTCCTTTTGTATATCACACATATATACAAAAGAGGCAGGACTTCAATCATGCTGTGACTGCCATATTTCCCCCCCATCCAGGTTGCTGCTGGAAGAATACATCCACAGCCTTAAGGAAAAATGGAATATAAATTTAATAAATACATTTTAGTAAACTTCTTCCTGTACTTTTCACAGTTATGTTAACCACCACTTCAGTGAAGAAAAAGAACATGCTAGCTCCCCACAGAAATGTAGAAGTTATTATTCTGATGCAAAGAAGAGAAAAATATTTTTTTAAAAAAAATAATGATTCACTAGTGATTATGCAACTATTTCCTTCTGGTACGATCTCTTCACTGTTTGGAAACGCAGCTTATAGTGCAATGATCTAGCTGGAACATATTGCTGTGGCTCTTCCTGATCTGTGTGTAAAATGGTGTGCATGCGCATGAGGCTGCATTGCATCTTTGAGTGTCATGCTGGGGACTGCATTCAGGTGTGTGGGACCAGGAGTAGACAAAGCCAGCACAAAGACTGGGTTTGATTTTATATCATTTCAAGGTTAAATTAAATTAAATTAAATTAAATTAAATTAAGGCAGTTAATATGATCACCCCACCTCCTATGTAATTAATAATTTTCTCCTTCTAGCATATCCAGAACTACAGTTCAGCAACACCTTATGGAGAAACTCTGAGGCCCGTACCCAAAGCTTGGGGCCAGGGGGCATTAAGTGATATGGGTTATTTAACCCTAACTTAGAAAGTGCACATTAAGCTTTTGGCCTTATTTGATACATATCCCTATCATGAATAGCTGTCACCTCCAATTAGCTAAGCTTCCTTGGCCTCATTATCCCTATGACATATGCAAACAGATGGAAGTGTGTAATTCTAGTAACATACATGGTGATCTTTCCTGCAAGAGGGGCTGATTGGTTAATTTTTACTTGTACTGAACTTTTCAACAGCCTATCTTACAACCATTGTTTTTGTTTCATTAACTTTTCATGGGAGAGAATAAGATGGTTCCGGCTACCAATAATAATAATAATAAAAAAGGGTTAATTCTGCAAAAGCACTGCATTGTTGTCTTGAGTAAGGATGGCGAGCAGGGGGCTCCCATCCAGACTGTCAAGCGCATGCGTAGCACTGAGGAATTGTTCAGCCATTCAAAGAGACACAGATCGGGACCGCCTTAACCCTTGGGGGTTATATGTCTGGGTTTTTCCCACGCTTCTTCAGTTTGTTAGGATTCCTGTTAAGTACTAGCAATAAATATTAGAGACCAGTTCCTTGTCTCAGTGTGTTTCCTGGTTGTTAGGACATCAATCCTAACAAACTCCTACTCCCATCGAAAGAGGGAGGAACAAGCAATTAAGGAGATACGTTTAGAAATGTCTTCAGAAAACCAAGAAATGCGGCTCGCCATCCTTACTCATGACAATTGTGCTCTGCAATTCTCCAGGTGAACTATGTGTCAGGACAAGTTCATACTTCACCTCACTGCTGAATAGCTGTCATAAATCCGAATGACTCGCCTTGCCTAACAGCCTCCCAAAGTCAAATCTGAATAAGGAATACGTTTAACCTGATTGGAAGGCTGCCAATTTGCAACAGTTTTCTCTGCCCATCAAGGGCAGTGAAAAAAAGCAGCTATTGTATATTCCTCTGCAGTTATTTCCATTAAAAACCACCAAAACAATTTATCAAAATGTTGCTGTGCTTCAGCATCACAGTTGCATTTTTGGAATCTCATTATGTTATCTGAAGAGCGGCTATTTCCACATCATTCAATATAAACCTAAGGATTTCTTTCCCACTTTATTTTCTTTCTAACAGCAGTTTCATTTACATGTTATATGAGACACTGGCTATAAATAAACACAAAAATTTCTAGTGAGCATGTGTTTAAAAAGCAGTTTTGCTGTTCACAATCAATAAAAATTCTGGAACTGTGAGAACAGAACTTATACTCATCTGCCTCAGTATCACTTTAATTGTATTTATTGAGACAAACACATGAGGTGGTAACAAAGCTTTGTTTTGTTATTGTTTATGCCATAGAATGAGAATATATTCTCTCTCACACACACGGTTTACCAAAAGTCAGATCCCATAGGTCAATTGCAATGCATTTTATTAATTTTATTAACATTTTTTTCAGAGAAAATGTTACTGTGCTTAGGAATGTTCAGACGTCACGCATCAAATGAGTAAGCAAGTGTTTAAAGGCAAATGGCAACCAATCCAAACATTTAATGTAATTTATATAATAAATGGTCTATGGGGCTTGATTTTGGTATACCGTGTGCGTGCGTGCGTGTGTGTGGAGAGAGAGAGAGATATACAGTCTGGTGACAGCATAATGTTGTTAATACAGTTTTAGTTGAATCAAACGGAATTTACTACCAAGTAATACTATTTAGGATTAGTACATAATTCTGAGAGTAAGTAAATTAGGGAGGTTCTAACCTGTGTGTCTTGTGTTATATACACACATATACGCATACCTCATGGTATGCTTATGGAATCTGCTGGGGGTGTATCTATAGAGTCTACCATGTTCTTTCACTCTAAAACAGTGTTTCCCAACCTTGGCAGCTTGAAGATCTGTGGACTTCAACTCCTAGAATTCCCCAGCCAGCATGCTGGCTGGGGAATTCTGGGAGTTGAAGTCCACAGATCTTCAAGCTGCCAAGGTTGGGAAACACTGCTCTAAAATTTACCACTGCAACACTTGTAGGTCATGGAGAAAAGCTACACCAGCAGACAATGTTTGAGAAAAACTGGAAAATCTAGTCTAGCTTTACCCAACCTGCTATCCCCCAGACCCAAAAGGGTACTTATGTTGATTTTCAGCAGGAAAAAGATTAATGGTCCTGTGACATCTAAGAAAAATATTATTCCAAAGAATCTGATTTATTGTGGCAAATACATTTGAAGGCAATAAACTACTTTCCTGCCATTTCTTCTTCCTGTCACAAGAGCTGTCCCAATGTGGTACAATCCAGATGCATTGAACTATAATTCCATCAATGACTATGCTGTCTGAAAATGATGGGAGCTGTAATCCCAAACAGCTGAAGGTTAGAGGAAGGCTGATCGTCAACATTTACATTTCATGCATGTACACTTGAGAATATCTGGACACACAGCCTCTGACTTCATAGATACTAGCACCCCTCTGTTGTCAATAGCTACAGTTAAGGAACTCCATGAGGCATTATCTGGGACAGTCACTCTTCTTGCTGAATGTATTCAGATTCTGGATTTTATCTTCTCTGCTGCTTCCCAAGCAGAATGTTCATTTTTCTAGGATAGAGTGAAAGGGGAATCACTGCAGTGCTGATGTTGCTAGGCGACTCCAGCAGTCATCACTAAACACCCAATGCTTAATTTCATAAAATTTAATGGCACCAGAACATAAGGTTTCCTGGAATCCTCTTTTTAATTCTAGAAATGAAACAACTATTTAAGGTCAAGGAAAACATTCTGACTTGTATCATTACAATGGATTATTAGTTCACATCTTCAAAAGTTTTGTTCCTAAAACAGAATCCAGGTTTAAGCTTCATTTCTGTCTCTGTGGATGAATTAGCATTTGTGCCTGAGATTGCTTAGAAACATAATTTCCTTTCAATTTCCAGAAAAGTGTTTTATATGGTGGTTGGTCAAGTTCAGTGTTCCAAAAGTGCAGAGCCAGGTTTCTTCCCAAGGATGTATTCAAGATTGCAGAGAAAAACATGTTTCTGCAATGCATTTTAAAATTTAGAGTTTGTAGTCCAATCATGCCTGGAAATTCTGAAATCAGCTGCTAGTACAATCTTTCCCAAGAAGTATACTAGAAATGTTTGGGAATATACTAGTCCTAGTATAACTATTGGTCAGAAAGCTACAGCTCAAAGGAATCTGGAGGAGACCACATTGGCAGAGGTTGATGTAGAGACAGTTTGTGGAATGGTTGAGACAGAACTCAGTCCACACATGATGGAGGTATTATGAGCAGGAAACCACGGGCAGTGGACATTCTTAACTGTGGGGTGCCCTCTCTGAAAAACCATGTAAATAGCTTGGAGTTCTCCTGTTCTTTTATCTCAGGTAATTATGGCAATTTAAAATGCTTTTATTACCTTACACAAATATGCCATCCGCACCTCTATGTGAAAAGATGAGAACATGTACTAGATTATCCATGTAAAAATAACATCTAGAACTATTATAATGAGCTACACTACTGCCCAAGTCAATTGCCCAAGCACTGGTAGAAGCAAGGCACTTGGATCCGATGAGGTTTATATGGAACTAATTGCACTCATTACTACTTGGTATAGTAACCCAGTGCTGAGTTCATGGATTTACCAACGGTTGCTGTTTTATTATTAGTTTTGTTTGGTTTTTACTCTTGACCTGCAACTTATCAGACGAGTTCAAGGAATGAGGTGATTACCTCTGTACTAGTAATTGAAGTTTATATTTCATAATAATACGGTAATCTCTCTGATCAAATGATGCTCTTTTTACAGCTCAGTGTTTTATGTTGTTAGAAGAGTACCACGTTTGTATGTGGCACAATAAAAAGCTCTATTTGCAGCTGAAATCCTTTAAATTATGGTTGGTATCTGGAAAACCACCTTCCAATCATGTGACCAAGCCAGTTCTCTTGAAAGAGAACTAGAGATCTCCTCCATTTTCCTCTCCTTTTTATATACACAGGATCTTCTTTTTCCCTGCTCCAGATAGGCAGTGACAATATCCAAATGGCTGACCTTCCTGACTACTCCAGTCAAAGTTAGTTTTTGTTCCAAGAAATGTTTTGAGGAAAATCATAGGAAGCAGAGGTTGTTTTCGTACTATCCTTTCCATCAGAAAACACACTGCAATTGTTTGCAGACATTTTTTTGTTCTCCTGCATGGTCCCTTCAAAATGACTGTTTCCAGTACTCTAGACATTTTTAAAAACTACCCTGCTCCATTGAGGACTACCTCCAGTTTACCATTAAAACAAAACTAATATTTAAAACTGTATTTTAATTGTCTTGCTGAAAGCAAGAAAAGACCATATAAGCTTAGTTGCGGGGAGGGGGGAATGGAAATACAAGGCTTACAGGACCAAAAAAGAACAACAACCAAAAGGTTTTATCCAACAGAGGATACATCCTTGCGAGGGTTCTTTCCTTTCCAAGGACCGGACACACCACAGCGTAGCAAATCTGTACAAAATGCGTTATTGCAGCACACACCTTCCCCAACAACAAGCTCTTGCTCTCCACCCATCTAGGACTTGCAAAGTGATGTTGCCATGTACATACATATGCCTTTAATGCTCAGTCCTTTAATACTTAGTTCAAGCAAAAGTCTGTAAAAGGGCATACAACCTTCCCCTCCTTGCAAACGTTCTTACTCTAGGTGGGATGAGGTGCTGCTTCAGTGTGTCTCTCTTAGCATTTGCTTTTGTAAGCAAACAGCCTGGGCGGGGTGAGGCTGCCTCTGGACGTCAGCACGTCCTTGAAAATGCCAGGCTGTGGCTCAGTTATCACAGGCAGCTGGAATACCAGCTTGGATGCTTGTGCATAAAGATGTGAGTTAATGAGGGGAATGGGGGCGAGAAGCCTTTCTGCTTGGCTGCAACTACCTTTCCCAACTTCACTCCCTCACAATCCTCAGTAGGTATAAACAGAGCTACATGCAGAAGAACAGAGTACTCAGCTATCCTGTAATTAGAAAGTATTAAAATGACCTAACATCACTTCTTGTAAGAGTACCTTGCATAAATGCTTAACACTAGAATATTCCCATAATAGAACACTTGAACTTACAAAACACCCATTGGTCATGTTTATATGAAATATCAGGCAATTTTTCAAAGGTCACATACTTTGCAAAAGTAATGGGAAAAACAATACGCAGATAAATACTTTCAGATTGATAAAACAAAGTAAATTTAAGCTCATAGAGATAAAAGATAGATCGGTTCAACTCAATGGCAAGCTGGATTCTAATGGCTTCCCACATGCTTCTAATTTGGCCTGTTCCCAGTGATGTCTGTAACAAACTGTGTTGACATCAAATGGTATGTGTGTGATGGCATTATCACACAAATGCTCTAATTGCATACATGGGCTACAAGGTATGAGGCAAGTACAAGTGGTTCTTGGTTAACTATGGTAATTGGGACCGGGAACTCTGTTGCTAAGTGGTATGGGCGTAAAGCGTGACATCACACGACTGCACTGACTTATGACAGCGGTTCCAGCAGTTCCAGTGGGGTCATTAGGCAAATCCCATGTGGTCATTTGGTGTGACATCATGTGATTGCCATGTGCAACCTCCTGCTGGCTTCCCCATTCTCTTTGCTTGTTGGAAGCCGGCAGTGAAAGTCACAAATGGCGATCACATGACAGTGGGATGCTGCTATTGTCATAATTGCAAGCCAGTTGCTAAGTGCCCAAATCACGATCATGTGACCGTGGGGACACTGCGATGGCCTCAACTTTGAGGACTGGCTGCAAATCTCCTCATTCAGCATTGTTGTAACTTTGAACAGTTGCTGAACTACCTGTATGTAAATTATAACATTTGCATGATCTCATTAAGCACGTTTGTCATGTGCCTCTCTAAGTCCCCTCTGCAGATACATGTGCCTATTTTCTTATTCATTATTAGTTTATAATTCCACTTTTGCTCCAGATCAAGGAAATATATATAGTAGTCTTTCATCAGTTTTTTTTTTAATCCAGAACAATCCTGTGAGATTAGTTGGGTGAGAAATGGTGACTGGTCCAAAGTCATCCAGTGGTCTTTGACAGCTGAGGACAGAACGTGGGTCTCTTCAATCTTAATTCAACATCTTAACAATTACACTACTGTCATAAGCTTTTTTCAAAGTTTTGTGCAGACTTTCCCCAACCTAATGCCCTCAGGATGCCCTAGATTTACAACTTCCAGAATTTCCCCATTGACTGAGAGTTCTGGGAGTTTTATTTCAAAATACCCAGTTACCAAACTGAGGACAAACTGGCATATCATAGCAATATATAATTACTGAATTATTCAATTATTTATTTATATGAATTCTCTAACTCTAAATGTAAACAATATACAACAGATGTTTACATCTAAGACAGATGGGTGGGCAATGCCATATCCTGAGTGGGAATGCCATATCTTTAAAATGTCAGAGGAAACCCTTGCTTTTGATATTCCTAGAGTCCTGGCAGAAGTTGTACTTGTGGCTCACTGCTTTTGTTCTCAAAATAGTGGTCACTAGGGACATTACTGAGAAGAAAACATAGTAAAGGCCTGAAAATAACTTTTTGTGCAGCAAGAGACATAATTTGGGACATTAAAAAGTGATGATCAAGCAGAAAGAAGACATCTCTCTAATGGATGTCTAGAGTGATATGGATGAGAGATTGTATCTATTCTCAATTTGGGAAATATCTTTTTGTTACTCATAAAACCACTATAGAGACTTCAAGACACTTTTCTGCCTGAAGCCATGGGTCGTAGCCTTTCATCTTTCTTCCCAGTTTTTATTGCTGCCACTTTGATGGTCTAGTAATTGTCCTTCCTCATCCTGAGGATAGATCAACTTTTCTTATTCACATCAACTGGAAGCAGATCAACTTCCTGAAATCTGTGAAGTCTTGAATGGCAAGTGTTGACTTGTAGTGATTCATGGGCACAACTTTTATTAGCAAAACATAAAACAATTATTGAATATTATTTTACAGTACAAATAACTCCCTCTACTGCCACATGTAAAATATTTTCTTTGGAAGAGATAATTGATTGCGTTTTAGCAGCTTGTAGTAAGGTCGTTGTCTTCCAGAAAAGTCAGATATCATCAAAGAGGTCTTCAGGGTCTCCTGTGCTTTTCTCTCTCTCTCTCCATTTCAAGGTCAGTTGCTTCTCTGACAATTTTGGTAGAGCAGAATCTAGTCTAAAGTTCAAGACATATGAAATAAATTTATGTTTGTTACTTTAAATAAAATTAAATGCAGGCACAACACTGGAAAATGTTATCTTTTAATATACTCTATGGAGACTTTATTCAGATTTAAGAGAAAAAGAATATTTTTCAAAGATGCTTGTGGCTTGTCCTCTGAGTTATAGCAAAAACAGCATTTAAATTATAGAAATAGATACTGTCACTTTTCCACTTAATATATTGTCTTAATTCCAAATGTATATAAAATAACAGTTCAACCCATGAAGTGAATGGAAACACTGAGTGGTTTTAAACTTTCTTGTATGCAATTTATAATATTTTCAACTATTTTGACATTACAGAGTAAATCACATTGCAAGTTCCTGGGCTTTATCTTCTGCATATCCAATATGTGGTTCTTTTCCTTTTTTTTTTTAAAGGTATCCAGAACATTTTGTGTAATCTGTCTCAGCAGGTGGCAGCACCTAGTCATTTTTAGGTGATCTCAAAAAAGCTAAGTGGGGTCAAATCTGGTTAGACCACCAGAAAAGGGCTGTAGTCTAGACAAGGAAGTCAGCAAAATCTTATAAGGTGGCCATGGCAAAGCAATTTCATTTTGCTGCCAAAGAAAGCTAGGTAGACATCTCCATGTGGTCACCAGGAATCAAGTTCAACTTAAGGAAGTCTTGATCTTTGTAATTAAAAAATTTTGAAAAGCAAGTTTTCAAAGAATATCCATTTTCTTAACATTCATAGTTGTTGTCAACTGAATTAGAATAAAAAAAAATCTTGAGTTTAGTAATATACTTCATCACAAGCTTTTAAATCCTGAATCATCCCTAGAACTGTATGGTAACAGAGCTCCTGCCTTTTCTATACTGACAACTTCCTGTGTAAACAAATGATTCCACATGCACTACTGGGTGACTGCATCCTCTAGCTCTCTTTTAGCAAACTCAGCAAGCACTTATCAAATTTGTGATTAAAAACAATGCCAGCTAAGCTTACCCAGAAGATCAGCACAACCATCGGGTCATACCCCAACATAAAGAACCCTCATGCATATACATTTACTGTATATATCAAGAAGAGTTTCCAAGGATCAGAGTTCTTGACTGTATGGTATCTCCAATTGCTGGAAATTCCTTTATGTTCAATTGACTTGTATTCAGTTTAATACATTAATTCCAGGAGCATAGCTAGAGGGATGCACTGAAATGTTCTGGGACCACTTTCAACTTATCTGAAAATACATGAGGCTCTTGAAGAAATTTCTTTCTGTTCTCTTAAAAATAATATATTTTCTATTTAAAAAGACAATTGAATTAAACATTATGAAATAACATGGGAGAATAACTTGTGGCTTCCTACTTCTTTAATACAATTCCCAACATTTTTCAGTGCTATACTGACTGAAGCTGCTGGGGTTGAAGCTCAGCAACAGCTAAAGGACCAGAGGTCACCACATTTGCAGTACAAAGTCCATTCCTATTACTATGCAAAGGTTACCAATCTCTTATAAATACAAGGAAATGTACCCTCACCTGCACCCTTTTTGGCCACCTGATAATGCATTGGTTCTCCAGTATTTGGCCTTAAAGACCACATAATGGGTATTTTGCACCATACAACTGATTAACTCATTTAGCTAGATTGTTAAGGGATGAACATTTAAACTATATGCACAAATCAGAGATTACATCCACAGTGACTCCCAATACTGTTGCTTTTTACACATTTTTATCACAGAGGAAGGAAATCTGCTTTGAGAGGTATTTCCAACATTTGAAAAGCATCATAAAGGACATCTTATACAACCTATATAACAGATTGGTAAACCAGAATGATATTATTCCTGATAGTCTCTAAACTGATTCAAAAGATTTTAGAGACGTCAATCCTAAATTTGTCCTTTTTTTTTGGTTAAAACTATCTGGAGATTAGTGCAACCTATTTCATGTCTCTCTCCTTGGTTTCTGTTTTAACTTATGTAGTTTTTGATCAGGTATTACATCAGGAGTCAACATAGTTTTATGGATTCAGGCATATAATACAAGTCAAAAAGATATCTCAAGTATTCTGCAAAACATATTTGAAGTCTTGCAAGATTTCAGTGAAATTTATTTAGCTCAAGTCATACTACAGATCTGCTACATGGTTCCCCAGATGTGATGGACTACGGTAACGCAGCTGGTTCTCAGGAAGAAGGGAGCACATTCCAAGGAGGGGAGCGAGATAAGAGAAAACATGGAGCCGGAATGTGGGAAGACAGAGATTCAGGGTAGCCACGCCCTAGAGCCTTCCAGGTTATTTCCCTTTAGGCTAGGTAGAGTAGCTTTAGTGTGGCAAGATTCTGTCTATACGGTGTGAGCAAATAAAGAACTGAAGTTTGGCTGGATTGATTCCCTGTTGTTCTTGGGCTGAGCCTGACCCCAGATGAGAATTGGAGGACAGAAGTAGGAACTGGCCTAAGATTTCTATTCCCAGAAGGCAGCCTGCCCCCATCATATCTCACTCTGTTTATCATCACATTAATGCATTCCCCACCTCTCTCTATTCCATTAATCATCGCAGCAGATGGCTCATGAGACTAGCACCCCAATTCCTCACTACTCATGCCTGTGGCTGCTTTGATGTCACTACACAGCCACCACTCTAACCATTTACAAACCAGCTATCAACTTTAATCCCTCCCAAACTCCTCCCCCCAGTTCCCCAACCTCCACTCCCAGACAAGTCAAGTAAGGGTAGGGCTTCCCCTGGAACTCCTCCTCCTGCTTGGGAGAGTGTTCCCCTGCCTCTCTCAACCAAAACGTGGCTTAAAACCTGCAACCCTTTTCTCAGTTCAAACACTCTGAAGTGTTTTCAGAGCTTCACTTTCTCCTCCCATACTGGGCTGATATTAAATTTACTGCTGATTTAAAATTAATGGGGCCAAAATTAAAGCATCCATGAATACGCCTGCCTTTCAATTTCAGTATAATTCCAAATATGGAAACAAGCATGACTATGAATCACACCCAAAGTACAAAAAATGAAAACAAAACTTGGCATTTTTTTAACAGAAAGTACAGCATTTCTAGGTATTTGTTTTTTCAGCTGAAATAAGCTACACAAAACTGAAAAAGCAGATGTGAGCATCTCAATAGACAAAGCAAAGAACCCACTAACTACTGTATGTGATATAGTGGCTATCCTAATGCTGACAGGAATGAGGCTATGTGACACAACCAAGTAAGTTAAATACTTTGACAGTCACACAAAGTTCAAGTTTTTGACGTTGTTAGAACGTGTAGCCAAAGCTAAGAGATACACTGACATCTCAGCCTGAAGGAGATACTATATGCCAGTTTCAATTACAATAATAATTTTGCCTTTATTTGGATTAATTTAAACTAATAGGTTAAATTTGTCAGGATTTTACGTAAGATCTACATATGTGTACAATATTTGGTTTCCCTCAGCTTGACATATCCATCAAGTCCTGACACTTTTACTGGGCTTTTGTTCTTGAATTCCCAATGTGGGATTTGAAAGGATACATATTGTAGCATTATGAAATATTTCCCTAGAAATTCTAAGAACTACCCTGGAAACCTTCTTGGCATGGTTTTATTCGTTTCTCAATTTTAATATTGCGTTGTATAAAAATAATGGAAATGGACAAGTTTTCTACTAAGAAATGTTCCGTGTTATAAAATGAATATTTATATTCTATGTTGAGTTTTCAGATGCTATAGGGCTTTTCTCCCCATCACTAAGCAAAGTAACAACATACAGTATATGTTTACCATGGGATGATAAAATTCTCACCAACAGTCCAAGTGTTTAACGTATTCTCCCCGATTCTCAGAATTTGGTCATGATTCCAACCAGAATGGTCACCTCCAATTCTAGACACTGTACTCCCAACACATCTGGAGGGCACTGAGCTGGGGGAGGCTGGACTAAAACATTATTTGCTTATTTGGGTAGAACTGCAGGCATGAAAAAGGCAACATTGCAACCTGCTTCAGCTGGAATTTTCAATCACTTTTATTCAGTTATTAATATATTTTCTGTTATAGCTATACATCAATCACCAGCATTTCCAAAGAACACCCTCACTAGCTCATAAACAGAGAATGCTGGATATGTGACACCTAGAAAATCCCTAGGTGCTGCCAGTACCCATTTCCAAATATATTCATGCATCTGGCGAAGGTAATTAGAATCACAGTTGACTGGGGCTACTCAGGTCCTAAATTTGGCTGCTGTTTCATAGAAAAATCTCAGACAAATCTGGGATGAATTACCTCCACCTCATTCCACTCTGTGCTGTGATGTTCATCTAGTGTGAAGCCCTGGATGGCCATGTTTCCTACTTATTCATCTGGAGTAAGACTAAACTCAGACATTGCCTGGGAGCAACGAGTCAGGACTCTAAGCCTATTTGGAAACTTCTGACACTAGGGAAAGTGATATATACATTTATAATTGAAAAAAAAAACACCTCACCCTCTGTAGCATTCCCAATTATCTTCTCTTCTACTATCAACCATTTCTAAGAACTGATGAAACTAAAGAGACAGACAACTATATAAGATGACAAGCCACCATTTCCCTCCTCTATCTTGTTGCCTTGTTGCTATTTGCTCCCAAGTAGCTCCCATAGAGGAAGTATTCCACTGCAGTACTATATTCTTGTTATGTACTGTTCCAGGAAGACAAGGCAAACTAATTAAATTTCATGCCCTATAGCTTTGGTTGGGGAAAAAATGGCGAGTTCAGTCCCTGATAATGCTAGAAGGCAGCCATCTCTGGCCTTAGGAATATCTCATGTCTTGGTGGGGTGAAGCAGGGAAAATCTATCAACATTGTAAAGTATAATGTGTTAATTGAAACTTGACACACAAAAAACCCCCTGACATTCAGCTCTGCCCGATAAGATGGGTCTGAGGATTGGCTACCTACTTCATGTGCCCAGGAGGGATTAGCAGGGTTTTTAAAAAGATATCCGATAGTCTTGGAAATGGGGTGCCAGAGGGAAGGGACTGTTTATTCATACTCTTTCTAAAGATAAAGAGTAACCCAAGAACCACAGGTATTTTAATGCTCAGGAATGGAATCCACATCCGGCAGAAATGTTTTGCAAAAGGAAAAAAGCACCTGCTTTACTCAGAACACTATTATGCAGAAGGTGTCTGGAATTTCCACATAAACACTTTCTCTAGGTACCAGTTTAAACAAAGCACATGTGCAAATTCCAGACTAAAAGTTTAATAGTTTTCTACAGTCTGTGATTAAAATAATATTGGGATTAGATGTAAACTAATTATTTTGTGATATGTTTATATATAATTATCATGTAAACTAAACACTATCCAAATCAAACCTTTATTAATATGGTATCTACCTTTTGTTGATATATACTGTATAGACAGACAGACAGACAGAGACTCAAATATTTGCTGAACATACATGGTTTAACCACACAAGTATATTATTTTTTAATTACTCAGTACCAATTAATTCAGCATTTACTTTATTTGGCAACTACTGACTTTCTTGGGAAAAACCCTCCTCCATTTTAATTGTCTTTTTTCTGATGGTGTCCATCTACCAGTGCAACAGATACTATTGGCAAATAGATTGTCTGCCCCTGATGTGTCCTGCATATTGCAAAGCTCCCTTTGAGGGAATAAGGTTCTCTGGAGCAGGGTGAGTAAAGATACAGAAGGGAGAAAAGAGGAAGCATGCAAGCAAGCACACTAAACTTAATCCATTATTACTATTATCAAGCTTTCAAGTCATTGTTGACTCCTGGCGACTACCTGGACAAGTCCCTGCAGTTTTTTTGGCAAGATTTTCAGAAGTGGTTTGCTATTGCCTCCTTCTTAGGGCTGAGAGAGTGACTGGCCCAAGGTCACCCAGCTGGTGGGACTAGAACTCATGGTCTCCCAGTTTCTAGCCTGGTGCCTAAACCAATACTCCAAGCTGGCTCTCAATCCATTATTATTACCTTAAGAAACTAACATGGAAATATACAGTTCATAACCTCATTTTTATTACATTTAGAATGATATATTAATGTTTAGTAGCTTTTTTTCTATTGTGACTAACATGCAAAAGGCTAATCAGCTTCAACAAACGCTGTAATTTTGGCCTTCTAAACTGTGTCTATGATTTTATATGATAGTTTAGATTCAAACACTAAACTTCTATGACACTATTTATTTCAAGCTTCCTGAATATCACTAGAAAGTAGAAACTATTATTGCTGTATTATCTCTCAGCCCTGTTCATTCTGCTGGATCAGATGAAAAACTGACCCAGGGAAGGGCTTCATTATTGTCTCTTCATGTTTCCTTCCCCATTAGTTAAACTGTATTTTGCACCCTGCTGTTTGGTTTGGATGAAAGAATGGGTCTTGCTGAGAAATAAAAGAATGTTAGAATTGGAAGATCATAACCTGAGGATTGGTTGGCATAGGTTTTTATGGCACAATAAAGTTAAAGTTAATGTGCATTTTAAAAATCATTATGTGAGAATGGCATATTGAGGATATGGAAGAAATACAAGGCCAGGTTGTGCCTGAAGAAACTTTTATTGACCTCAGCACAGGAAGAATTTTATAGAAGAGAAACAGCAGCTAATGGTTGAAATGGTTAACATATCAAGACTTATTAATACAGGAGGATGAAGAAATTAAGATGAAGTCAAGAGAGCAACTGTTAAAAGGAAAGTTTAATATGGATAAAAAGACAATTGGACTTGAAAAAAGCAAAAGGGAATTTGAAATTGAATTATGTACAAATGATGAGCATGTAATAGCAAAAATGTATAAACTTTTGTTAAGATTTGAAACAGAAGAGGTGAAAGACTGCATGACAAAATGGGGTATTAATTTGGATATAACATAGAGATAGACACTTGGGAAAGAATGTGGGTATCTGGTATTAAATTTACACTGTGACATAATTTAAGCGACTTTTTTAATAAAATGATGTATTGTTGGTATATGACACCAGAGAAATTATAAAAAATGTACAATGGTATTTCAAACCAGTGTTGGAAATATGAAAAACATGAGGTGACATTTTATCATGCATGGTGGACTTGTGAGAAAGCTAAGAAATTTTGGATACAAATTCACACAAAGGATTTTAAAGATTAATTTTGCAGAGAAAAACCAGAATTCTTTTTGTTGGGACTTATGGACAATGAATTAGAAAAGACTCATGGTAGACTGATTTTGTATATTGTAACTGCAGCAAGATTATTGTATGCCCAACAGTGGAAGAATAATGAAATCCCAACAGTGGAGAACTGGATTGTGAAGATGTCAGAATTCACAGAAATGGCAAAACTGACCTGTTTGGTCAGAGAAAAAAACAACAAAAACTTTTCTGAAAGACTGGAAACCTTTTATGGACTTTTTGCTGAAAGAAGAAAGGAATGAAATGATGGTTTATGGATTTGAAGATTAAGAAAGATGTGGATTAAATGAGGGGCTGAAGGGACTTGTATAACATTTAAGAGGGAGGAGGGATAATAAGATTGTAATTATCTGTTGAAAAGAAGCTTGGAAGTAATTCATATATTTCTTAATTTTAGTTTTTTCCCCTCTTTTTTATTCTTTGCTCTTCTTTCTCTCTCTCTCTCTCTCTCTTTCCTTTAGGTTTGTCTTTTATTCTATGAAAAAAAATCTTAATATAAATAAATAAATAAATGTTTCACTCCCCATTAGTTGCTGAGGCTAATTCATAAAAATTGCACAAACTTGTACAAGACTTCATTATCAGTGTTTGAAAAAATGTCTTATGAGAGAATACTAGATAGATTATTGATTTCATCATGCATAAACAAATCTTATATCTAGAATCTCCCTAGCATAGGTGAGGGAGCTAAGAGTGAGCACCAGATCAAGTGCTTCTATGATTCCTGTTCTTAATCATTTAAGAATATGTCACGACTTCATGAAATGCAGAAGAGCAGAAAGGGATAGTTATACTGAGTCCTGAGACGGTCCTTTTCCTTTGCACTGAAATATGAAAAGGAAAAACCTGCTCTAGCTGCATTTCTCCCCTTCTAAAGTATTCACCATTTCCCATTAGCTTCAGAAATAGTTTTTCAAGGTAAATTTTTAATCAGCATTAAACTGACATCTGCCAATAATTTATACACAAAGATTAACAAAGCTCCTTAAAATGTCAGGTGGGTTGGTTTTTACCATCGGTGGGAAAGAGTAATTCATTCTGGAAAGAGTGGTTATCAAATTCTGTAGTGGGTTAGTCTTGCAGACAGGAATGCTACCATCAATTCTTAATAAACTTGCAGGGGGTAAATTATTTAACTTGAAAGCTAATTTCCCATCTGCAAACAGAGGCAGTTCTCACAAAAGAATGCTTTGTGAATTACAGGTAGACAAATAATTTGCCCTTGCTGTATTTTATCATCTTGATACAACTCATTCATGTTCTTCGGTGGCCTTTTCAAGACTTTCTATGGTACAGAATTACCTCTCAGAAAAATAATGATATTCTAACCCTGGGTTTGTTGATTCTAGAATGTTTTAGTTCAGTTGCTGCAGCTCAACTCAACTAGTGTGAAAGTGGCATCTTTGTGAAGACAGTGTAACTGCAGACATACAGAACACAGATAACATTTTTCTATCATTTGAACAAACAACCCTGCACACTGCAGGCATGAAAGGACATCACACATCACAGCTTCTGCCTCAATTCTTCCATCCCACTTCTGAATTAAATATCACAATGCCATGGGTCTTCTCCCCATCTTCTGGATTTGTATGGCTGAGAATATTACCCCAAGTGCATTTACACTCTCAGTTTCTGCTATGTATGAGCTGCCTGACCATTGGAACTATCAACAAAACTATAGCTATCGGGTACTGTATATTAACCATTCACTTCCTCTCTCACTTCAAAACCTATGAAGCTGTTTGACCATTGTAATTGCAACAAAACTCCAATTGGAGACTTGCCTAAATCCTGCATATTGCAAAATAGTGAAAAACGCTAATTTAGGCAGAAAAAAGGGACAACTAGATCTACTAGCTGATACTTAGTATGAATAAACTGGATATAGAAGTATGTTATGACTGCAGCACAAAGTGGAATGATGAGGAAAGCTTTTTCCATTTTCCTTTCTTTCTAAATGTTTAATTGATTCATTTAATTACTGTTTTATGAAATGAATTCCTGTACTGCCCTACCAGCTAGGAAAAAAGGAAGAATGGCTAGATAATATTTGTCAAGCATAACCTTTTCACTTAAAGCTTAAGATGTCTGGTTTTCTCTTCTGAAAAATAAATAACATCTGCAATCTTTCATTAAGTAGAAGCACATTATGGTTTATGCTGTAAAACCTGGTTACACTATGCATGCTGAATAACCCCAGGGGCAAACACATCTTTCAGTTTAGACTTTGGAGTAACCATTTACGTGAGTCCAGGGAGGTCTTAATTGGTAGGAAATTGCTGAAGTAAGCAGAATTTATTTGCTCAGGATTTTGAAACAGTTTTACCCTAATTATATTTTTGTATTATGAAACGAGTGGCAATTGGATAAACTCTGGAGTCATTTTTATTTGAGCCATTTTTATTTCTACTGTAAAAGAAAGTTGTGATCCATGGCTTTGCAAGTTTATTAGGGCTATGTGACTGGGCTTCTCATAAAATCTTTGTAATCATGTCCTTAACCATTACAATGCAAGGGGAGGAAGCAATTGTCCTACTTTGTTTATATGAATGAGGCTGTGGAGGGATGTGTGCTGTAGCCCAGACATCATATCTGTCCCTCTGATTGGCTTTGAACATTACATTGATTTCTCAATTGTATAGAAGCCAAGTCTGGTTTCATGATGGATCCAAAGCAGGACTGGATCCATACAGCAGATGTTCAAAATTTCATTTATTAAAACATTTTATTCTCAACAATCTTTTCTGTAATCCCAGCATTCTAAAATGGCAAGAGCTCAGAAGTTCCCATGCAGATATTTCTTAATGACAACATTCTGTAATATATAGAGTGCTAGCTTTCCCAGATCATTATGGTCATGTGACAGGATTCTCACACAGTCTTTGTAATCATGTCATTAAATCCATAGCAACAAGGCATATTTTAAGTAAACAGAACTGAGTAGTATATAAGAACAATTCTTCAGATCCCAGTACAGTTTATTTTGTGCAACACATTAAAATATTAGCACACAGCAGACATCATCCTTAAAGATCTAATCCAACTTGATCACCAGGAAGTGATATATGTGTGATAAATTAATAATTATAAAGACTATATCTAAGGTTTTGCCTACCCAGCTTTGGACTGTAAGGCATCTAAGAATATGGTTGATTCAAATTCCTGTTTAAAGTCTGGATGGAGGACTAACAGGGATTGGTAGGGCTGTAGATAAACTGGGATGTTAAAAATCATCCTGGAAGAGGTCAATAACAAACCACTTCCATACTATTTCCAAGAAAATAATGTGAATAGTCACCAGGAGTTAATCTCTATTCTAAGGAGACTTTAATTTCCTTTATTGCTGCAACACTATTTCTGCAATGTTATTTTATCAAAATAGTTATTATATAATACCCTTAGCAAGTATAGTAATTTTGGACGATCATAATTGTAGCTTTTATGAAGCTATTCGTTTATTTTATTATTTGCAAAAGAAAAAGGAAGAATTTGCAAGTCTATTATATAAAGCACTGAATCTTATATATATGCTCATACCTTACTATTCAATCAATTTATTATCAGATTAAAGAAAGAGCAGAAATAAGCAGAGATGTAAATAATTTAATTTTGAAAATGGTTATGCATGCACTGGAACTTTTTTTTTTCACTTCTATCCAATGGAGCAAAGGAGAGATGTGTACAAAATAAAATCAGTCAGTCCATTATTTGAAGCACAGGCGAACTTTCATAAAACTACCATCAATAGTACTGGCTGATGAAATTGGCCCTTCTCCTCTAAATAATTAGTGGTAGCCAAAACAGTGACAAACAGAGTAATGTTTTGGGTAGACAAGAAAATTAATGAAGTCAATTGAGAAGAGGTTGCCAGCAGACAGCAAAGGCTAAATGTAGTCTTCTCTAGATAGGAGACAGCTGTATTCTTAAATCTTTAATGACAACCCTACTTTGGATTTATAGCTAGGCAACTCTTTTGACAGAAGGATATGCATGTCCCACTTTTACATTATTAACTTTCATGCCATAGATATAAAAACAAACAATGTACTTTATTTGTTTATTTGTTTGTTTGTTTGTTGAATGCATATACTGTTGAACCGGTTCATACTCTGGGTAGCTTACAATGCTATCATACAACAGTTAGTAAGATCCAAAGAATAAACTGAAACATCATGGGAAAAGAAGCAATGCAATCAAAAATAATTTTCAAAAAAAGGTAAAAAATAGAAGTTCAGCAGCAATAAAACAACCCAATACCCTGTTTTACTAAAAGAAAAATAACAAAACTCTTTACCACAAATGGCAATGTAACTAAAGGACAAATATGAGTTCTTTCAGTTAATTTGATGCAAATGAATGCAAGAGTTAGTGGGAAACACAACTGCATTGCCATTCTCCTCATACACTGGCATATGTAGTCCCTTTTAAAAATTCAGTAAAAAGTAGAGAGGAAACGAATGAATATAAATACTATACTAATGCTTCACCATTTGTCAAAATGCTAGTGACAATTGTCAGCAAAACTGTGAAATACAGAATCTGGTAAAAATGTGTATTTTCATTGGAATACACATGGGGTAGGAGAACATGTAAGCATAATTGAAGAATTTTTTCTCCTCGTAACATTTACTCCAGTTTCTGCCTGCCTGATTTTAGTCTGTTTGTAACTTTCCAAAATCAAAGTTCTAATCACACTGTTTGTTCCAAAATATTTGTTTTAAGTCCTTAACTTAAGGGAATAGACGTTGCCCAGAGTAGTTCTTTGAGTGAGATGGGTGGTAACTAAGTTTGAAAAACAAACAAAATCTTGCTTAAACCGTGTTCAGCACCTTCAAAAAGGACACTGGGTTCACATACTTCCTTTTCTAATAACTTTCAGAAATTGCTTGTTAACTGCTATTGGGAACCTTTGGATCAAAAAGTTTTACAGTGCTGGGTGAGTTTCCTTCAATCCTTAGCGAAAGAAGTTTTAAATATGAGTTTAAGGACTTAAAAATATTTTGGAATAAACAGCAAAAGGGTGTTTAGAACTTTGATTTTGGAAAGTTACAAATGGACTAAGGGTCCAGACAGATTTGAAGTAAGATTTTGTAATTAATCGTAAGAATCTGCACCATGGGAAAATGCTTTTGTTTTGAATTCTCTTTAAAAAAAATATGATAGGATGAGATTTTGAAGGGTGGACAATGGATGGAACCAGAAGGAACTAAAGATTACAATTAAAGGAGAAGAACACTTACATTTGACTTACTAATACAGAATGAAGCAAAATATTTTAACATTGGACATATTGAAGGGTATTTTTGAACAATGGAGTCAGAAGTTAATTTTAAGAGTGCCTGCCTCAACAGATAGACTATGTAAAAGATGTTATGAAAGAGGAACAAGTTATATCTGACAAGATTGAGACTGATCCGAAAGTGGATTTAAAAATGACAGGCCACAAGAATGATGTGGAAAAAGATGCTACACTGGACATACAAAAGAACCTTGCTGATGTCTTAATAATTAAGAGAGATATACAAATAACAAACCAAGAGAGTGACCCAGATAATGTTCCTATATTGGATTTACAAAAGAGGCTTATTACAGTTTTGAAGAATTTTGTGACAAGAGACAAAGAAAAATGAAAAGAAATCAAGTTTCTAGGACATGATTTGGAGGGATTAAAGATGAAGATTGTTAAAAGTAAAAAGAAGGAATATAAAGTTGGTTTATTTGACCAAGGTTAAAATAGATATGTTGTTATCTCTGGTAACCCTTATGGTCTTTTCCTGATCAGGACTGAAACAACAAGGCTTTAAGGATTTGCTTATAGGTAAGAGATGGGAAGAAGGGATTATTTATTTTAAGAGAAGGTGGTAAGTTACTAAAATTGTTTATATGTTGTTGTGATGAAGGGGGAGGTCATTTCTTTATATATTTCTTTTTTCTTCTTTACTATATTTTTATTTTTTCTTTTCTATTTTTATTTTTGTACTTTCTATTTTTTCTTTTTATTCTTTTATTCTTTTTAGTTTGTATTAGTTTTTATCTTTTTAATTGTAACTTTTAATAAAATTACTAAAAAAGAATGTGATTCAAAAAATAAAAAGATAAAAATCATCAAAACAGCAAAAACACAATCTGTTTTGGTATTTATAAATATTTAATGTTTATTTATCAATTAAGAAAATATAGTCTGCTATTTGAAGATGCATGCTTAAAACTAAATCTATATAGAAACTGGTTGAACTCAGTAGTTTATATTCAGTTCAAACAGCAAGTCATGATTTTCTGCTGACAAAGATTAGAAACCTCTTGATTTTCTTACCTTATAGATGAAGAAAGGACAAAGGAATCATACAAGTATAGCATTACATTCATGATCACAATACAAAAAAGTTACTTTTACATCTGAATATTGCCATTTAGTTTCTGTCATTATATTTCATGATCACATTATGTATAAACTGCATTTATACATTATAAATATAGATCTCCTATATAATTCCCATTTGTTGATTTTAATATATTGTCCTAACAGCCAGGAAACACGCTGAGACAAGGAACTGGTCTCTAATATTTATTGCTAGTACTTAACAGGAATCCTAACAAACTGAAGAAGCGTGGGAAAACCCAGACATATAAACCCCAAAGGTTAAGGTGGTCCCGATCTGTGTCTCTTTGAATGGCTGACCAATTCCTCAGTGCTACGCATGCGCTTGACAGTCTGGATGGGAGCCCCCTGCTCGCCATCCTTACTCATGACATATATGTTGGTTATGATATTTTATATGCAGTTAGATCCTTTTGTACTTGAAGATTTGATCTGTGAATGAAGAAATATTTGACTCTTCTAAAATTCTCTGTTCCAAGATTTGCAAATTTAAATGTAATTTAAAGAAAATGAAGACAGTATTTATATCTTATTAGTATGGAAAAATAAAAGCTTTAATCCTGGATAGTTACGTTTATGCTAATGATTCCATATAGATCTAAAATCAGAAGCAGGAATGAAAGACCTGAATATCAAAATCCCAAACTGGCTGGAGGTAACCCTGTAAGCTTTGACACTATAAATTAATTACTGTGAATCTGAAAGACTGGGAGCCCCAGGAAATGGAAAATGGTTGACTGCCAGGACAGATACATCGTATATTCTAATATGGAATTGCTAAATGAGAAATGGTCATTTGGCACAATATTATTATACCCCCTTTAGGCTGTTATTTAGTGCTTAGAATCACTTTTATCAGTGAATGAGGCACACAGTCATAGATGTGTTATTTATTGTTTCCAGGCCACTCTGCATTTAGTTTATGGTTATGAAAAATAATCATTTTTTAAAATTAAGATAAATATGGAGAGGGGAGAGACTTAAGCATCTTCAGTCTCTGATTCTGAAACCTGATCTCAGTCTGAATTGCAGCTCCTTTGTAGTAAAATTGCATCCCCAGCAAACTAACAAGAACAAATAATTGGTTTCAAGTGAAAGCTTTTCTCTTATAGAGAATTGTAATTATTAAATAGAATTTATACAGTACATTATAAAGGAAAGAAGTTGTAACCAGATGTGCTATTTGTTTGATGGGTGTGAAACAGTACACTGGTGGACTTACTTAGAAAGAAAAAAAGCTCAGTGAAGAAATAGGTAGCTCAGGGAAAGAAAATCTCTACCCCATTTCAAACCAGGGGTATTTTCGTATTATAACTGCTAAGCCTCTGAGAAAGGACTGTAACAAAAACAACAGTAGAGTTTCTTGAAGAAAAGCAAGACAAAATGTTTATTTGAAAGCTGGTTGTTGTGCCTGCATTTATGAGCATTTTGATGCTTTAACTTTGTGTCTGTATACCACATACACATATATATACACACAGAAAGACCAAAGTATTTAAGTCCTGGAACAGAAAGTTGGCAGGGCACAGCAACAAGGCTGTTATTGTCTAACTCAGAGCTGTGAGGGGCCTGTGGTTGAACGATTATGTCCCATCAAGTCGTTTTCGACTCCTAACAACCACATAGATATTCTCCATGACGATCTATCCTTAACCTGTTCCTTCAAGTCTCCTAACGGTGCACTTATTGCCACTGTAACTAAGTCCATCCACTTTGCTGTTGGTCATCCCCTTCTTCTCATTCTTTCCACCTTTCCCAGCATTAGAGCTTTTTCCAGTGAGCTGGGTCTTTGCATAATGTGTCTGAAGTAGGACAATTTGGCCATGTGGGGCCTGTAGACTGGACTGAATATTTTGCAAGCTGCTGCCAAGCTATCTTGATCTGAACAGGTTTGCCTTAAACTGGTTTAGGGTTAGGTTGGCATCAGTGCAGCACAGAACAGTGCAGTGTGGAGATTGTGCAACATTGCAAGCCAAAAGAATATAAATCATCCTTACAGATTGATTTTAGTTTATTTTCAAAGTAATGGCACTGGAAGCCCTAACACAGAGAGGAATATTCTTACTGTAATTTATTCCATTTTACCTCTCTTTAACCTACATAAACACAAATAAAAAGTATGTGTGCAAAACTAAGTTGTCTTACTATTCATTTAAATTACCCAATTTCTCTTCAATCTCTACCACCACCACCTCATTCAAGAAAGATTTGCTTTTGATGAAATGGTCTAAAATTGAAGACAAAGATTCTTCAAAGCCAATAAAAAACAAATTCAGAAAGAATTTCAATGTTCCTTTGAACACGGAAGTGGCAGCAGGTGTCTTTAATAACATATGATGTAAAGATCAATTTGAATATCAAAGAACGTATTGAAATACTTTCAAAATTGCTGCCATTTGGTTGATATAAGGGGACAGAGGAGAGAAGTTTAATGAGCCCCTACCTCATTCCTTTCCTTCCTTCTCTACAAGTAAAAACACTCACAAATTATCTTAAATGAGCAGGCTACTATGAGGCAGGAGTGAAAAATGTCCCATTAATAAACTCTACAGAACACTTACTTCATTGTTTGCGCATTGAAACAATCTGTTTAAAAATGACATCAGCACACTTCAGTAAATAACTGTACTTATAAACCTTTTTAGCTTAGACATAGGCAAGAAAGCACAAGGCAGGAACGTCTGTAAATTTGCCAGCTGCTTAGAAGGAACAAGCTTTTAAAACCAAGATCTCTTATGTTGATGGACAAATTGTTTTCTGCTCTAACCACAATGGAAGTACAAGAAATATCTAGGACAGCCACTTTTACACTGCCTGCAGAAAAAAACTTTTTATTTGCATAAAGTATCTTTTTATTCTGGATGATGATGATGATGATATGATTACATTTAAATAGAAACACAATACATCTCATGGAACAGGGGGAATAGGCTGTAACCAGATTAATTGTGCGTTTGCTTAGCTTGCTGTCCAAGAAATATTGTTGAAAATCTCTAATCTTCCTGCTCACAAATCTTTATTTTAAAACTAGGTTTCAACCAGACAGTCATAGACTGTCTTTGTGAAATAGGACATTTGTTGCTATATAGATACCCGTACGTAAACCCTGGACTGACAGACTTGATCCATCTCTCTCTCTTTGGTATTTCTATATCACCACAGTAACTCATCTGTAGATGTCACAAATCAATAATGAAAATGGCAAAAACCATAATCCTCATAATTCTTCTAAAACTTCTATAAAATTAAAAATGGCCCACTGACAATCAGATAATGTCAGCCCTACAAGGTAGACCAAACCAAGAAAGATGCCAGGTGTGCCTAAAACTTTTATTAAGATTGCCTATTGTTACAGAAACATGAGTGTGCTTCTCCTCCCTCTTTGATCTTTGTGTGAATTTGGGGGGTGTCTGTCTGAGATGCTTTTGGGGCCCTCTCCCCTCATCTGGGCTTCTGCAATGTTTATCTGCTCATTACCTTAGTAACAGATTTTCCCCCACTCCATCAAGGTCATCCTCTTTACTCTTTACAGATTGGAAGCAAAGCCTAGATGTCAGTCACCAAAAGCCTCTCAGGAAAGCCACTTTAACCACTTTGGGAGATCTTGGGGACAACATATTCCAAAGGGTGAGGGCAGCTTCTGGGACCCTACCTGCTTAACTTCCCAAACTGAGGAAAACCAGAGTATCCCTTCCCAAACAGAATGCAATGGCTGGACAGAGTCAAGTTAGAGGAGATGGTGCTGTAGGTATTCTGGGCTCTGCAGGCCTTTATAGGTTAAAATCAGCATTTTACTTATTTATTATTCAAATTTTGTTACCGCCCATCTCCCCCAAAAGAGAGGGAGAGGACTCTGGGCGGTTTTGGATGGAAGAGGGATTTCCAGAACTGAGATGTAAATGGAGAGCAACAATCCAAGATCACATGATTAACCAAGTCCTGGTACTGGAAAATGTGGTCTAGACACAGTAGCCAAGTTTCTGGAACTGACAGTGGTCTTTGACATGGAATAAAATAAGTCATTTAGATATACTTCTGATAGATGGGCAGCTATATAGGTTTGTTAACTACTGTAAATAAACAGATCCACTATCACTGGAATGGTCATACAACTCTGCATATCTGGGAGATCAGTAATAAAGTCCAGGGAAACTGTCTAGCAGGGGAGGGGAGCACCTGAACAAACCAGCCTTAGCAGGGACACCCTCTTAGCCTGATTACAGACATCACATAATGCAACATTATCTTTGACATCCACTCTCATCTGTAGCCACCAGAAAGCTTTGACAAAAGATGTAACAACTTAAAAATTCCCCCATGCCCTGCAGTCTTATTGTGGCAATGTTGGGTCAGAAGAACAGAAACATACTAATAAGTATTCTGAAAAAGGTGTCCTTCACCTTAAGGGTCCCCCATAAAAGCCACCCATCCGAGCTTTGACATATGGCACCTGTTATTGTTGTAAGTGAATCTGATCCACAAATTTATCTTGTGTGTCAGTTGCACCTGTTCCTGGACTGGGAGGCTCTGCTCATGGTCACTCACACCTTGAGCTGTAGCACCTGCCTCTCCCCCACACCCTGCTTCATCTCCATCCCTTCAATTAAGTTGGTATAGACCATCCAACTAATGTTGCCATGCTAGCCAACAAAACAGAATAAATATATCAGTCCTCAATCAGAATCCATCCAGCATGCCTGCCAACCCAGGAAGCCCCAACTCCTCTCTGGCCTTCCTCTCACAAAGTCCAACCTGCAGCCTCTTCCCCCCATCCCTGCATTTTTTTGCTTCTCACCCAGGACAGCAAGGAGCCTTCCACCTATTTTCTCCACTATCCCTCTTTGCTGGGACATGTCCCTGGAGGAAGCCAAGGGGCTGTTCATAGCAATAACACATGGCAGGTTCTATAATATTCCACAGAAATCTTTTTCAGCCACTGTAGAAAATTGCTTGCAGTTAAGGCAGCAGCAGTTATTCCCAAGTGGCCTCACTATTAAGTCAAAACTCCCTCTTCACAGAAGATTGCAGAACCTTCTCTCCTTTTCTTCTTAGACTATCCCTTACTTTCCCAATAATAGCAGCGATGCAGGAAGTTACTACTTCCCACCTTTCCCTTATCCCACTCATTGAATTTATACTTATCCACTACATCTTTCAACCTTTTTTCTCCAGTTAAATAGAACAAAGGCCACATTTTAATTTTTTATTTGTACAATTCCCTTCCCATGCTTTCAAAAAAATTGCAAATACACTGCATGCCAAGATGTTCTCCTTCACTCAATTTCACTTCCTTGTTCTTTCTTTCTTCTCCTCCTCCATCTTTGTAATGTTCTTCTTTCCAAGCTCCAGTACCTTCCACATGGACTCTTTGTTTCTTCTTCACCATCTCCACCTTCTCTACATGAACAAATGTCCACTCAACTTTCCTCAACAAAGAAACTGCTGATCTCAGAATCTGATCTTTTCTCAGCCTACCTGACTCCTAGGTTTCCTGTCCCTAATCATGGAGATAAGTGAATAAGCCAGAGTCTCACACAAAGTCAGGAGTGGGCGGGCAGCCAATCTCTGAGTCACTCTGTTCAGTCAAAATGAGGTGGTGGCAAGAAGAATCCAGAAACTAACAAAACTGTAGCAGGATATTACGTACTCCCAGGCAGTACGTAATATCCTCAGGCCACTATGATGGCAGTTGGCCAATTGACTCTGAATACATTATATGCGTTCAGTGCTGACATTATATCCAGTTGAAGAATACAGTGTTTCTGGCAATTTCTGTGAATGGTTTTATCATGGTTTTATCAAATGTATGTATTTTCCCAATTTTACTATATTACACACAAAAATTAAATTATTTATATTTTTGACATGTTGTTTGACTATATGTACTGACAGTTATTATGAGACACTGCTAATTACAAAACAGTTTCTTCCAATTATTTAGTTTGCCAGACATTGCTTTCATAATCAACATATTTAAGAATATGGTTAGCTCTTAGCTAAAGGCAAGTCTCTCTGCTTTAAAGAGCCAGAGTCAAAAACAGAATGTAAGAAAGGGACAAGATCCCTTTATAATTACAAAAACATGTTTTGTTAGCACACACCAAAATACTTAACTTTTTTTTCAGGCAGCACTGTTCAGAAAAATGCATTTTTTCCCTCATAATAAAAGAAAACCTATCAATCAGAGGGAATCTGAAAATCCTGAATTTAACAGGGCTGTGCAACATTTCAGATTTAATTTTAAAAGGGGCTGTGATGTACAAAGGGGCAGGAACATAGCTCCCGTGTGCAACTACTTAAAGTAATTTCACTTTTCCTGGGGCTGCACAGCTGCTTTCCATATGAAAGACAGGTGCTAGATTTAATTTTTCACACACTCAAAAGCATCTCTTTGGAACTGAATCCAAAACACCAAACAATGTATAGTCCTAGTATGTCCTTTATCACCAACAAGGTGATTAAGACTGAGTAGGTTCCTGGCAGTTAGGTGATTTGTTGATTTGCTTGATCAGCCAAGCATTTTTCTTTCTTTCCTGTACTGTTTTTATTGATTTTGTTTTCTACCCTTGTTGTTTATTAAGCACATCTATTCCCTTGCATATTCCAAGTTTAAAAGCCTTCAGCATTAGGCCTGGAAAGAGCCGCTGCTTGAGACTGTAGAGACCTGTTTCCAGTCAGGAGAAATAACTGTGCAACTGACAGACTTCAGGTCTCACTGGCAATCCATGTCAGTTCACATTTTAAGACATGAAAAATAGGCTGAAGTCTACTTGCTAAGTACTTGGCTGCTATTCTACTTTTGAAAAGGCAGAGAGATAAGGAAGAACCCCAGAGATCTGATGTCTTTCAAAGAGAACTTTATAAAAGCTTGGGAACCAAATATTTATAAATGAGGTTGTCAACTGTCCTAGGCTTAGTCATCACCATGGCGAGGATTTCTATGACATGTCATATTTTTTATAGAACCTTTATTTGAATTTATAAGTAAGTTAAAACATGTTTTAGAGTAATCTGGTGAGAATTAGATGCTTTTTATTTTGCCTGGAAAGTTATATTTTGACTTTTTAAAGGTGTTATGTCATATTTCTGCTTAATTTTGTAACAAACATCATATTTTGGTTACTGGCAACCCTCCTGATAAGCCAACAAGTTCAATCCAGCAAAGAAAGTGAGAATTTGCCTGTTTTTTTTGTTTTTTTCTTATTCGCTCCCCAACTCAGGTGTGTGTGTGGGGGGGGAGAGAGACATGGGAACAAAGGCTTCTCCCCTGACCAGGCCTGAAAAAAAAAAGGTGAGAATTTGCCTGTTTTGTTTTCTTTTTCTTATTTGCTCCCCAACTCAGGGCTGTGTGTGTGTGTGTGTGTGTAAGAGAGGGAGAGCAACCTTTTTTAAAATACTTCAGCAGGCAGAGGCTTCTCCCCTGACCAGGCCTGAAAAAAAGAGTGAGAATTTGCTTTTTTTTTCTCTCATTTGCTCCCCAACTCAGGTATGTGTGTGTTCAAGGTGGTAGAGTCATGTGAAAGCTGCAATCTGGTTTCAACATGCCTAAAAGTAGATGTTCAGCGAGTGTGAAATTACAGTGTCTTGTTCAAGAATTTGGGGAGCAGATTTTCAGTAGCAACAGTGATATTTTGCTTTGTAAATTGTGTGAAGTTAAGGTATCGGCCCAACAGCATTTTAATATTCAACAACATTGTGACACCGTGAAACACAAGAGTTGTTTAGCAAGATTTACCTTCACTGAGAACAGGCAATATCTCCTTTTCGAGAGAACTACTTCTTCAACTGCAGGTTCATCAAATACCCAGTCAGAATTTTGTAAGGAGCTCTGTACAATGATGGTTACATCAAATATTCCCTTAAGGAAATTAGGTAGTGGTAGCCTCAGGCATTTTTTGGAGAAGTACACCAGTCACCTGATTCCAAACAAATCAACTGTAGGGAAAAATTACATCTCTGCCTGCTATGAAGATGTGTTAGCAAAGATAAGATCTGCTGTTGAGAACAATAAGATATGGGTTTCAATAGATGAAACAAGTGATGTAAACGGAAGATATGTAGCCAATGTTATTACTGGCAGTCTGAAATGTGACAAGCCTGGTGAAGTATTTCTTCTAACAGGTGAAACTCTACAAAAAGTGAACAATTCCACTATTGCTATGCTCTTTGACGATTCTGTGAAACTACCGGATGGTGTAAAAAGGAGAAATATCCTTCTCTTTGTAACGGATGCTGCTCCAAACATGACTAAAGCAGCCAAGGGACTTAAACTTCTTTATCCAGAAATGATCCATATCACATGCCTTGCACATGGTTTACACAGAGCAGCCTAAGAGATTTGAAGCAACTATCCTGATGTAGATAAGATAATTTTGAATGGGAAAAAATGTTCATTAAAACTCCACTTTGAGTACAAAAGTTCAAAGAAATTGTTCCTACTTTGGCTCTCCCTCCCCAACCTGTCGAGACATGTTGGGGGACTTGGCTGGATGCGGCTATGTATTATTTCACAAATTATGCTTCCTGACAGCGGATAGTTATATAGAATTTGACTGTTGTGAATCTTCCTCCATCAAGATTGTGCAAGATTCCTTTTCTGAAACCTTGGCTGGAAACTTAGCATATATAGGATCTAACTTCAGTGGGTTATTAAGAGCAATCACCCACCTTGAAACTGTAGGAATGGAACTTAATGATGCACTGAACATTGTAAAACAAACTGAGAGTGATTTAAAGCAAGCAAAGGGGAAAGTAGCTGAAAAAATTAGTGATAAACTGCAAAGAGTGCTGCAATCTAATCTGGGTTATTCAATACTTTGCAAAATAAGTAACGTTCTAAATGGACTCGAAGCAAAATTTGAAGACTTCGAGCCAGAATTTTCTCCAGATGAGTTTGCTTTTTTTCAAATTTGTTCCTATAACCTCTTGTGATGTCAAATGGAATTTCTCCAGATACAAGAACATACTGGTGGACAATAGAAGGGGTTTTGAGTTTGATAACCTCAAGATGCACGTGGCCATCCAATGCGATTCTGCTGTTAATGAAAACTAATCCAGGGATGACCATTTTACTCTCAAAATGTTCATTTGATTCCTTCAATACTAGCACTTCAGCACTAGAAGCGAAGAAGAAAAAGCCTTTTAGTGTGTGTGTGTGTGTATGTGTGTGTATAAGCACAGAGTTTTAAAAATTGGGTGCTAATTTCAGAAAAATTGTAAAGTCATATTTTTGCTTTAAAAGTCATATTTTTGGTTTAATTCGTCATATTTAAATGGTTTTAAGGTCATAAATGCTTGCATATTTCTAACATTTTTAGGTCATAGAAATCCTTGCCTAGTCATCACTAAAAAGGATTATATGTACATTTTCCCAGTATAATGGTGACTAGCCAAGAAATGGCTCAACATTCAAATATCAATCAAATAGTATAATTGCATCACACAAAAATGCAGGAGATATTAAGGAGGACTGACTTGCATGTGGAAGGAGTTGAAGATCTCATTTTAGGCTATGCCTCCCTACCAATATCAGGGATGTAACTGTAAGGTATCAGGGGATGCCTTTCAAAAGGAATGTTTTGTCTTTCTTGAGTGTGAAAGTGGAGGGTTTTGATCATATTATATCTAAGTCCCAGTCTAAAACAAACACAACAGCTTTTCATGACAGAATCTTGCCTCAACAAAGCAGCATTTAACAAGAAGTTTAAGGGTCAAACAAAACCTCTAAAGGAAAATCTATGATTAAAATCAAGAGAGAATAACACTGACATTACTCTGGACTTCTGTTAGGCTAGAAAATGTGCTACCTATTACCCCATCTCCCCACACATCTTGCAAATATCAGTAGTTGACAGTGACTTCTTATCCCAAATGGGCAGTGATCTTAGCATTTTATCTGATAATTTCAGAAAAGCAACAATGATTTTAATCGATTATGCAATGTTGCACATAGGACAGAGAGGGGAGACAAGCACTCCCTGGAACACCCAGCATGATATGGAATAATCCACACTGAAACACCTCCTTCTTGAAATTGGAGAGGCTTCCAGAATTACACCTTTGAGGTATCTGTTAAAGACCTATCCCTTCATCCAGATCTTCCCTGTATGAATGTGGTATGCATGGTTTGGGTTTTATTTTTGTACTCCATTTAATTTTTAAAATTTGATATTCACTTTTAAAGGATTCATATTGTTTTAATCTATTATTTGCACTTTAATCATCTGTAAATTGCTTCAGTATTTGTAAAAATGGGAAACAGTATACAAATATATTAAATAAATGCAGAAATGCAAATAAATCCTATTATAGTATTAACTCTTCCATTATTTTATTGCATTCTTCTTTTACCACCAAAAATGTTGTATTTTATTTTCTCTGAAGACTACATTTGTGTGTGTGTGAAAAGGAAAAGGTTACTTCATGGTTTTACACTTTACTGAGAGTCCCTTGGACTGCAAGGTTGTCAAATCAGTCAATCCTACAGGAAATCAACCCTGACTGTTCATTGGAAGGACAGATATTGAAGCTGAAGCTCAGATACTTTGGCCACCTAATGTGAAGAGAGGACTCACTGGAAAAGACCCTAATGCTGGGAAAGACTGAAGGCAAAAGGAGAAGGGGACAGCAGAGGATGAGATGGTTAGATAGCATCACCGATGCAATGAACATGAATTTGAGTAAACTCCGGGAGACAGTGGAGGACAGGAAGGCCTGGCATGCTATTGTCCATGGGGTCATGAAAGGTCGGACACAACTGAACAACTGAACAACAACAAAGATAATATACTCTAGAGCAGTGTTTCTCAACCTTTAAGATGTGTGGATTTCCACTCCCAGAATTCCCCAGCCAGCAAAGCTTTATATTCTTATAACCAAAATAGACATCTGAATAAGACTATGCAAAGCATAGGATCTGAACATGTACAGCATGTGGAGACAGTTGGAAACAGCCATGCAAGCCTCACCAACAACTAGAAACAGCTGCTTTAACAGCATGAAAAGAAGAGCTTTGCATGTGCTCCCACATTTCTGAAGCACCTCTTTCAAATGCTTTGCATATCATTAAGCAATTTTAATGAGTAAAAATGTATAAATTTGATTAATGCTAGGGGGAAGTGAAGTGAATTACAATTAATCATCTCTAAATATGTATGCAGAGCAAAATATTTCAGCTATCAAAACAGAACAAACTGGATAGGACAACGTATTTTCAAGTTTAGAACAAGAAGAATGATCAGAATCTCCTTAAAATTCAGTTTTACTTTCAAAGATTTGAAAACATTGTTGTTCATGAATATTAATGGCAATTTTCCTTTCTGTGTTGAGCAAAGTATATTTTAAGAGAATATATGGAATCAATGAGATAAATTTAAAGGTGGTGGGAGACTCAACAAAAAGTGTCTAAATTTGAGGAAATGGTCAATGAAGTTTTGTATGCTTGCTGTACCTATCAGCAGTTCCTTAAAGAAGTATACCTTTTCCTGGTTTCACCTCATACCTGCTCAGGCCCCGAAGAGTATGCATTTGAATCAATGAGGTTCAGAAGGTGCATCTGAGTTAAGGAGGCAATGAGAGAATATTGCTGTCTCCTTAATGTTTTTGTTGTTTATTCGTTCAGTTGCTTCCGACTCTTCGTGACTTCATGGACCAGCCCACGCCAGAGCTTCCTCTCGGTCATCAACACCCCCAGCTCTCCCTGGGACAAGTCCGTCACCTCTAGAATATCATCTATCCATCTTGCCCTTGGTCGGCCCCTCTTCCTTTTGCTAAACTCTCCCTAGCATCATCATCTTCTCCAGGGTATCCTGTCTTCTCATTATGTGGCCAAAGTACTTCAGTTTTGCCTTTAATATCATTCCCTCAAGTGAGCAGTCTGGCTTTATTTCCTGGAGGATGGACTGGTTTGATCTTCTTGCAGTCCAAGGTACTCTCAGAATTTTCCTCCAACACCACAGTTCAAAAGCATTGATCTTCCTTCTCTCAGCCTTCCTTACGGTCCAGCTCTCACAGCCATATGTTACTACTGGGAATACCATTTCTTTAACTATGTGGACCTTTGTTGTCAGTGTGATGTCTCTGCTCTTAACTATTTTATCGAGATTTGTCATTGCTCTTCCCCCAAGGATTGAACGTCTTCTGATTTCCTGACTGCAGTCAGCATCTGCAGTAATCTTCGCACCTAGAAATACAAAGTCTTTCACTGCCTCTACGTTTTCTCCCTCTATTTGCCAATTATCAATCAAGCTGGTTGCCATAATCTTGGTTTTTTTGAGGTTTAGCTGCAAGCCAGCTTTTGCACTTTCTTCTTTCACCTTCATCATAAGGCTCCTCAGTTCCGCTTTGCTTTCAGCCATCAAAGTGGTATCATCTGCGTATCTGAGATTGTTAATGTTTCCTCCAGCGATTTTAAATCCAGCCTTGGATTCCTCATGCCCAGCATGTTGCATGATGTGTTCTGCATACAAGTTGAATTGGTAGGGTGAGAGTATACAGCCCTGCCATACTCCTTTCCAAATCTTAAAGGACCCAGTCTGTTGTTCCGTGGTCTGTTCTTACTGTTGCTACTTGGTCGTTATACAGATTCCTCAGGAGGCAGACAAGATGACTTGGTATCCCCATACCACTAAGAACTTGCCACACTTTGTTATGGTCCACACAGTCAAAGGCTTTAGAATAGTCAATAAAACAGAAATAGATGTTTTTCTGAAACTCCCTGGCTTTTTCCATTATCCAGCGGATATTGGCAATTTGGTCCCGAGTTCCTCTGCCTTTTCTAAACCCAGCTTGTACATCTGGCAATTCTCGCTCCATGAATTGCTGGAGTTTACTTTGCAGGATCTTGAGCATTACCTTACTGGCATGTGAAATAAGTGCCACTGTTCGATAGTTTGAACATTCTTTAGTGTTTCCTTTTTTTGGTATGGGGATATAAGTTGATTTTTTCCAATCTGATGGCCATTCTTGTGTTTTCCAAATTTGCTGGCATATAGCATGCATCACCTTGACAGCATCATCTTGCAAGATTTTGAACAATTCAGCTGGGATGCCATCATCTCCTGCTGCCTCGTTGTTAGTAATGCTTCTTACGGCCCATTCAACCTCACTCTTCAGGATGTCTGGGTCCAGTTCCCTGACCACACCGTCAAAGCTATCCCCGATATTGTTATCCTTCCTATACAGGTCTTCCGTATATTCTTGCCACCTTTTCTTGATCTCTTCTTCTTCTGTTAGGTCCTTGCCGTCTTTGTTTTTGATCATACCCGCTTTTGCCTGGAATTTACCTCTGATGTTTCTAATTTTCTGGAAGAGGTCTCTTGTCCTTTCTATTCTATTGTCTTCTTCCACTTCTGCACGTTGCTTATTTAAAAATAATTCCTTATCTCTTCTGGCTAACCTCTGGAATTCTGCATTTAATTGGGCATATCTCCCCCTATCGCTGTTGCCTTTTGCTTTCCTTCTTTCTTGGGTTACTTCTAGTGTCTCAGCAGACAGCCATTTTGCCTTCTTGGTTTTCTCTTTCTTTGGGATGTATTTAGTTGCCGCCTCCTGAACAATGTTGCAAACTTCTGTCCATAGTTCTTCTGGGACCCTATCTACCAAGTCCAGTCCCTTAAATCTATTCTTCACCTCTACTGCATATTCCTTAGGAATATTAGTGAGCTCATATCTAGCTGATCTGTGGGTCTTCCCTTATCTCTTTAGTCTGATCCTAAATTGTGCAAGAAGAAGTTCGTGATCTGAACTACAGTCAGCTCCAGGTCTTGTTTTTACCAACTGTATAGATGTCCACCACCTTTGGCTGCAAAGGATGTAGTCAATCTGATTTCAGTGTTGTCCATCTGGTGAAGTCCATGTATAAAGCCATCTCTTAGGTTATTGGTAGAGAGTGTTTGTTATGCAGAGTGAGTTGTCTTGGCAAAATTCTATTAGCCTATGTCCTGCTTCGTTTTGTTCTCCCAGGCCATGCTTACCTGTAATTCCAGGTGTCAGTTGACTGCCCACCTTAGCATTCCAGTCTCCTGTGATGAAAATAACGTCTGTTTTAGGCGTGTTGTCCAGTAGGTGCTGCAGATCCTCATAGAACTGCTCTGCTTCAGCTTCTTCAGCATCTGTGGTTGGGGCGTATATTTGGATCACTGTGATGTTAGATGGCTTGCCCTGAATTTGATCTGAGATCATTCTATCGTTTTTTGGATTGTATCCAAGCACTGCTTTAGCCACTTTACTATTAATTATGAAGGCTACTCCATTTCTCCTGTGGTCCTCTTGTCCACAGTAGTAGATCTGGTGGTCATCTGATGTGAAGTGGCCCATTCCAGTCCATTTCAGTTCACTGACGCCCAAAATTATCTCCTTAATGTACTTTAATCAAAAAATACAGTTTCCTGAGCCCATGTATAAGACCGTGTATAAGACCAGGAAAAGGCATGGCTTCCTTAAAAAGCCATCAACAGTCATAGTAAACATTCCCACACCACAGCCAAAGCACCTTTTCTGCTTAAGATCTGAACACTGTACAGCTCTACTACCGATATATAAAGGGACTGAGTGAATGAAAAAGTGTGGTTGTTGTTTCATTTATTTTATAAATGAAGCCATCCGACATGCAATGTGCAAGTACAATATCAAGAAGTAATCATCTCCCACACAGTATAATCAAAGAAATAATAAGGCCCATTTTATGAGTACTTAATTAAGCAATATGAGTTGATTTGGGCCAACCCTGCTCTATATAAATCTCACAAACTTTGGCACATATCATCACAAGGAAGCCCTTTATTTATTTATTTATTTATTAATCACATTTATCATCGCCCATCTCCCAAAAGGGACTCTTACCATGCAGATTCTGGAGGAACATCCTGAGCTACTCAGAAGAAATTTCTGACGACGTGTGTAAAAGTCATTCTAGAAAATGTCACAAATCATTTTTAAATCTCTGGAGTTTTACCAATCTACAGACAAAAACATAGGCTTGAAATGGAGATTTGGGACAATAGTGAATCTTTCTAAGAGTGTTCAAGACTGTAGCATGAAATTATCCAACCAGCCATAAAGGACCTAGAACAACATCCAGGCATTTGCTGGACTCTCTTGCCTTGCTAAAGCTCATGTTCATGGTTGTGCCATCAGAACAGCACTGGACAAAACAGAATTCATGTGAGAACAGCAAGGCAGTATCCATTGCTTCCAAAGAATGCTAATGCATGCCTCAAGTTTGCCAAACAATGCCTGGATGACCTTGCAGACTTCTAAAGGAAGGGATAAGTAAAAGGTAGAACTTTTCAGGCTACACACGTCATTCTGTCTGGTAGAATTCAAACACGGCATTGTCAATGCAACTGTGAAACAAGGAAGTGGTAATGTCATGGCTTGGGGATTCCTTCCTGCCTCAGGTTCCAAATTATTTGCTGTCATTGAAGAAAACATGAATTCTACTTTGTATCAAAGAATTCTACAGGAGAATATCAGCACATGTCTGTCAACTGAAGCTGATATGGTGCAATCAGTTTTAAATGTAATGGTGTGATTTATTTATCACCTTGGTACATCACATGTTGGATGACTTTATGAAAAAAAAATGAAATCAGCAACAAGCTTTGGTATTATTAATTCATTTAGACTTTATATATCAGCAGAACTCAAATGAAGTTCTAGTAACAGTAAGTGGCAAAGATGTGGAAATGGTGAAAGACTTGGTAAATTATTACCTCTCAGTTGAAAAAGTTGTGACAATATATTATCTTTGCTACCGAGTATTTATTCATAATAAATCCACAATTTTTAGTTTTTATTCTTGATTATATAACTGAAGAAATCAATCTTTTTTTTCTGTGTCAGAAGCACCTACCAAGGTGCTTCTGTATTGAAAGGATTTGCCGGTGATGTCACTGTTGCCTGGGGGATGCCCGAGGGAGCTCCTTTCATGTCCCTGTTTTTTCCCCATGAAAGCGGTACCTATTTATTTACTTGCATTTGCATGCTTTTGAACTGCTAGGTTAGCAAGAGCTGGGACAAGTTGACGGAAGCAAGAAATCAATCAGTTTTTATATATGAGCTCTTCCTACATGATCAAGCCGCCCCATTTAGCTGCGCTGTTATCTTTCCGAGAAGTAACAACTACTAAATCCTTAGATGGTTATTCCATTGTCTGGAATAAGACACATTTTGAGATCTTTGTTCCAATAATATTGGAGATTTATAAAGATGCACTTTTAACAAAGTCTTTCCTGACTTTCTAGAGAAGATTATATAACTGATTTTGAAGGCTGGGGAAAATCCTAACTGAAGTTATCCATTTTTTTTTTTAATCTGTTCAATTGTGTCTGATTCTTGGAGACTGCCTGGACGAGCCCCTGCAGTTTTCTTGGCATGGTTTTTCAGAAGTGGTTTGCCATTGCCTCCTTCCTAGGGCTGACAGAAAGTGACCGGCCCACGGTCACCCAGCTGGCTTTGTGCCTAAGGTGGGGCTAGAACTCACGGTCTCCTCCCAGTTTCTAGCCTGATGCCTTAACCAATACACCAAACTGGCTTTCATCATCCAATTAGTTTGTAAATATTGATGCAAAAATACTGACAGCAACCCTAGTGTCTAGTTTACACATAATATTACCTCTGATTATCCACCCTGCACAATGTTTTCTTTTAAAAGGTTGCCAAGTGTCTGATAGTTTTAGAGTACTAACTGACATTCTGATGGATTTTCAGAAAAAGTAAAATCAGAAGTATTGGTATCGTAGAAAAGGCCTTTGATATGGTGCAGTCGAAATTTTTGATCAAATTTTGTGTAATTACGATTTTTCTCCTTTTTTATTAATTGGATCAAAATGTGATATTCTATTACTTCTAGTTGGGCTATTGCCCCAGCAAGGGCTCAGTTCCTTCAGGCACTACTTGACAGAACCACATATCTGGACTGTAACAAACGACTATGTTACTTCCTTCAGGGCACAAACACATATGTGGTCAATAAAATTGTTAAGTTTATAGTTAGGGCTGTCCAATTGAGAACACATATTATTTATTTATTTATTTAATTAATTTTATATCATAGAACACATTGGGGGCATCTAAAGGTGATGAATTCACCTAAACACATATTGTTTTTGTATTTTATTATTCATCTTATTATAAACCTCTGCATTATCTTACACTTTTTTATCTTACTCTTTTACCTCTATTTCACCTTACTGTATTTTATTGTATTTTATCTCACCTTAGTATATTTTATCTTATCTTATTGCATTTTATCTGTCTTATGTTACTATATTTTATTGTGGCTGATGCCAAATTTTTTGATATGGTCAATTGACTAATCAATAAAGTTACATTACTATTATTAGTTGGGCTATTACAAAGATTTTTTTTTTCTCTTCATCTATCAAGATGACTTGTGGAACGTGTCCAAGATGCTCTTTATCTTAAGTTTAATATATTGGACTCCTTGGCCAATCTCCAACCACTGGAAATAAGCCCCCAGAAACCAGTTTTCTTTGTTATAGGTCTCTCCCTCTGAAACAGCTTGCTTCCCAAACTCAGGAAGCTTCCGTTATTGTTAATATTCAAGAAAGTGGTGAAAGCACCACTTTTTGATAGAGCCTTCCAAGAATAATGTTGTATTATGCTGCATTGCAATTAGCCACAATTCTATCGGAATTGATTGAGGCTTCATTTTTACTTGAATTATTTTAAATACTTGGAAAAGATTATTCCAAGGGAACATACTTTATTGATGGAAGCAAATACATCAGATTCTTTTTTCAGATAAAAATTCCATTGAGGTTATGAGAAAAGATAAATGTCATAAAAATGAATATTACTTAGTTTATAATCATAATTATATATAATTACATATATATAATTATTTAGACATAATGATATGCTAGTATTTTACAGTTATGTTAAGCAGATTGATAAGATGTTAAGAAATGTTCTGCATGAAAGAACAGCCTTATACTTTTTTTATCTAAATGATAAGGTTTTTAAATTTTCAGACTTTTCAGGTTTATTATTTATTGTATACTTTGGTTTGAGTTTATCTATGGAACGCAAGTGACCAGGTCAAAGAACCACTACAGGCACAAGTGTCATGATCACCGTTGCGATGCTTGTGACATCGCAACGGATCGCATGACAATACAGGGAAATGGGTCCCTGGCGGATTAAGGCAAAGGCAACTATGAAACACAAGGGAAAGCAACAGGTGCAGGAAACTAAGTAACAACCAAGACCGGCGGCGCGGAAGACAGCGATACAAAGTTGCCAACAAGCAATTGACTAAACAACAAGAGAGGCGCGCCCGAGCTGTCAAAGGATTAAGAGCCTGATCGCCCGGCAATGAATCATTACCGTTCAGGAAGGCGATCGAGGCAACACCTGGGGCGCAGGGGGGCTTAACGACCCCTCACCTGACAGGGACGGAACCGGTGGGACTCGTGGGACGCACCTGGAATAAGGTGGGGTGGAGCGCTGACCAGCGTGAGCTATTTAAATCCCATTCCGGCGCGCTCCCCTCACTCTCAGCTTTTTAAAGGCATGCACTCTGTTCCTCAATAAAGCCAGAACCTAAGCCTATGCTAGCGTCTGTGTCTTTACTGGATCGCAGGCAGAGCCTGACATAAAGCTGAGAAGTAGAAAGTTACTATGCGAACCCTCTGATATCACAGCTCCTACCGGAACAGCGGTTGAAAGCCATGGCCAGGCTGGAAGCACTGAAGACAGTGGCTCATGCCTTTGTTACCTCTCAAGACTACTGTAATTCACTCTATGTGCACCTGCTCTTGACAATAGCCTAGCAACTGTGCTTGGCACAGAATGCAGTTGCTCACCTACTGGCTAACGCTAATGAATTCAACAGAAAAACACTTTTTTTCCTTCCTAGCGTTTTCTCATAGGTGCAGGGTCTGCTTTTCGGATCTATTCTGCAAGAATTGCTCTGGTTGCAGAGAGGCTTCTGGATCCAATTCAAGGTGCTGATTGCCATCCATAAAGGTCTATGTGACTTGGGCCCTTGCTACCTTGTCCAGGTACAATCTGGCCAGGAGAGGATGCTTGTAGTACCTGCCCCTAGAAAGGTCAGAGGGGCAGGTGCCTGAAAAAGTGCTTTCTCAGTGGCAGCCCACATTCTGTGGAACAGCTTACCCTGGGGTAAGGTAGGTCTCACTCTTAATCCTTCAGAAAACCACCCCCTGCCTCAAGCCTTCTGGGGAGTGAATTGGAAAATAGCTCCACATTTTTAAAGATTTTTGAACAAGATTGTAACATTTGTATTTTGTTGATGTTTTTAATATATTATTGGAGTCAAACATTTATATACCAAATTTAATATATAAATGGAGTCAAACCCTTGCCCTGATACTGCATTTATTTTATTTATTTACAATTACTTATATGCTGTCTACCTGACAGCAATAGCTCTATCATATTTCTTGTATTAAAGGCTATAACATACATTTGAAAGATGCTGGGATGGAAGTACAATTTCAGCCCTTATTCATATGAGAAGCTTATATTCTGGGGTAAGAATTTATTTATTTAAAAGACTTATATAGCCACTCATATTATGTACCACAAAACCGAATGGCTCAAAGAAAAAAAATAAAAACATTAAAAAACCCACCATGCACACAAACTCCCAGCACCCCAAGGCAACACTTTCACCCACATCAGTATTCCATCTTATAGGTTCCACCTCTCTCTGTACATTCAAGGTGGCATACAGAGTCCACCCTGATGGGAGGAGATGGGCGGGGACAAATTGGATAGATAGATAGATAGATAGATAGATAGATAGATAGATAGATAGATAAAAAATACAGAATGTATATATACACTATTTTAACACTACATTCAATTCAATTGAATTGATTTTATTACGGTCACTGACCAGTACAAGATACAATTCTATAAAAATATGCACATTAGCCATTAGCCATAAAATATGAGCCATCTAAATTAAAATAATTTTAAATTTGAGTTTACAAGTTCCAATTAGGTGTTAAAATACGTTTGGATCACAATGTAAGTGAGCCCCTTAATCAAGTTTAAAAACAATCTTATTAATTTGCATTATCATGACTAATATTCTATCAGGTATAAGTGTCTATAAAAATATATATAAAATATTAAAAGGAGTGATAAAAAGAGTAAAATATCATATATAAAATGTGTTATATAGACCACAAAGTTATTACAAGGGACACATTACTACATTTTTCCAATCATAATCTGACGTATCTTCATAGCAGCTGCGCAGAATCTGGCTACTTGCACCATGACAGTTGGATATTCATCTATAAGTAACATTTGCATACAATCTATATCTTTCCATCTAGGGCATTTACTAATCAAAGGTAATATTAGTTTACTCCTGAGCTCTTTATAAAAAGGACAACGGAGAAGCACATGGTCTGTAGTTTCTATCTCTCCATTGTTACAAGGGCACCGCCTTGCAGCTATTGGGATTTTTTTGTATCTGCCTTCCAAGACTGCAGAAGGGAGTGCATGGCTTCGAGCTAGGGAGAAAGCTTTCCACTGGCTAGGAATTTCAAGTTGAGAAAGGTAGTTAGCAGTATTGACAATATATTTATTATGCTCTGAAGATAGGAAATGAGGGGCCTCCTGTAAGTCCATTTGTCTCTCTATATCCTTTATCCTTTGCTTCAGGGTCAATGTTGCCTGTTCGTAATCCATCCTAAGAATTGAATCTGTAGAAAATCCTAGCTTTGTGAGGCTAAATTCAATGTCCTTTAACCAGGAGGATTGGAAGTAACCTTGAAAAATGAGTGGTGCTAAACCTTGGGGATAATGCTTGAGTTTTAGCCAAAGGTTCAGGGAGGCTAGACGCACTCTTGCCTCGACTTTTATCATGCCGACTTCCAATCGAAGTTGAGCGTTTGTCACACATTTGGGCATTTGGAGTACTGCTCTAATAAATTTGGACTGCACTCTTTCCAGAGGTGTAATGCTTGAACTCGGAGCACCAACGCAGGACCCGTAAAGGAGCTGGGCTAATGACTTCACCTGGAAGAGCTTATATAATATGGAGTGTGTTTCATAAGATTTTAAGATAAATTGGTTCAATAAAAGTGTGTGTGTGTGTGTGTGTGTACACATACACACAGACCATTTAAAAAGATTTGGCAGTCAACTCCTTATGCTAGAAGTGTAAAATGGCTGAGGGGACACTTGGTCAAGATATGGGTTTGTCCTGCTATTGCCTCTTTTTGGCTTCATATTCATAAGTTTGTCAGTACGTTACCAAAATCAGTATAGCTTAAAGATATACACATACTTTTGAATGATACATTAAAATTTGGGATTAATTGGTTTGTGAGCAATTATGGTTTCACTGAGCATGAGGTACAGCAAAAAAGTTTATGCTTCAAAATTGAAAAAACAATACAGCCCTAGATTTATAATTGTGGACTGATAACATGATCAGTTCTGTTTATGAATTACCATTCTGTAGATGCAATTGAAAGTCTGATCAACATGGCCAAAATTCAGTGATGTATTTAAAAACTGGTTTAAATTATTTTCTCTGTAATGCATGTTTTTGTTTTTCCTTTTTCCTGTTCTTTTTCATCATTCCCTTATTTTCTCCATTTTTCCACATTGAAGAAATGAGACATGCAAAAATGTTAAAACATCTGAAAAAGTTTGAATTATTTTTCACAGAACTGCATAACTGTAGTCCCCCAATGCTATTAGTGAAATGATGTTAACTCTGTATGTAATCTGAACGTTGATTCAGATACTTCAAGCCAGGAGTTAACCTGACATGAGAAACAGAAACAGGCCTGAAACTTTATCTACTGAGTAAGGTTTAAAAGCTTTAGCAGTATCATTGGAAGTCTCTCTGTATATCTATAAATGTATCTGCATTTTTAAAGACATATTTTATGTTGTAATTCAGCATAAAATACTCTAAGCTAAAATATTCTATTCCCCTGGAAAGATCATATGAACAAGTGATACATTTAGGTCCATTCACAACTGCTTTAAAGGAAATAAAGAGTTGGCTCTTAAGAAATCAAGTTAAAATAAAGAGATTGATTCAGCTTTGAAGGAATTCAAAGTCAAGGCATAAAATATTCATAGAAATCCATAGGGTAGCAATCAAAGCAACCGAATAAAGTGGGAACAGAAAGAGCAGAGAAATTATACATAAGGATATCTGATGTATATATTGGTATAGGCTGTCAGATGTCATAGCCCATAACCCTCAGATAAGTCTTCTTTCAAGATAGAGGGAGAAGAGCACAAGGTGGGCAAAAAGCTGACAAGTCTGATCTAAAAGAGATGTTAGTGCCTAGCACAGAGATGTTCATGAAACCATCTTCTATTACCCCTGACTCTCAGCCAAACACAGAACTTGACTCCCAGGCTGGTAAGAAATAGACACCATCACATTAAGAACCTAAAGGCAGAGAGACAAAGGAGTGCCAATTTGCTGGGAAAAGCATTTTGGGATTAGGGAACTAGCTGCAGAATAGGCTATTACAGGTGGTCCTTGTTTAACAACCACTCACAATGACGCTGAATGAGTGATACCTACTACTGGTCCTCATACTTAATTTTTTAAGTATTTAAATTGCACCCTGCTTGCAATTATGATGTTGCAGCATCCCAAGGTCACATGATTGCCATTTGCAACCTTCTTTGCTAGCTTCCTACAAGCAAAGTCAATGGGGAAGCTGACAGCAGGTCACAAATGGTGACCACGTGACATCCTTGCTTAACAACCTGCAGTGATTCCCTTAACAGCAGCAACCGGAAATGGCAGAATTTCCATTGCTAAGTGGGGCTGTCATGTGACATTGCACTTTATGACTGTGTCACTTAGAGACAGAAATTCCCATCCCAATTACCGTCAAGTAAGGAATACTTCCGCAAAGGATCGTTACCTTGTCGTAGTGCTGGAGCTTGAGCACCTCAATGATGCCATGAGCTAAACCGTGAAGGGCCACCCAAGACGGGAAGGTCATGACAGAGAGGTCAAACTAAATGCGATCTCTGGGGAAGGTAATGGCAACCCACCCCAGTATTCTTGCCGTGAAAACTAAATGGATCAGTACAACCAGAGATATGTCGGAATACCATCGGAAGATGAGATCCCCAGGTCGGAAGATGGTCAAAATGCTACTGGGGAAAGTGTTTTGCTTTCAAATTTCCTACTTGTCATTCTGGCAACCAGTGCAGACTACCAAAAGTAGGACATGAGCAATATTATTAGCTAGGTCTTGTGTTGCTTAACTAATTGTCAGTGATTGGCTGAGGTTGGGATAAAATTATTTTGGCAGAACTACTTTTTCCTTTACATTTCATTTCGTTTGTTTAACAAATACTATCTCAAACTAAAAAAGAAAAGCTGTTGGCAATTTAATTTATGGCGTGGCAGCAAACTGCCATGCTATTCTCCTATTTTAAATTCTGCAAAATAGTGTAAGTGTTTGAAATAGAGATCCTGAACAACTTTACCAGGAGGAACAGGCTGAAAACATCCCAATATTTTCAGTTTCATGATCAAACAACAGAATATAAAATTCAAATATATCACAAATAAAAATAAAATGTGATTTTCTCTTTGAAACTTTGTTTTCATGTTTTAAGTATACAAAACAAAACTTCACCGAATAGAAAGATTAACTATTTATTGGTTTTCATTTACAATATTAATACCTATGGCAAATTCAACTGATCAATGGTGAGTTCAAACCTGCATATCTAAATGTGCAAAAAGAATAAAATTAAATATGTTAGTTTTGACAATTCTAAAAATGCTGGAGAACATAGTAACTCAAAATGCCAGATCAAACATTTGACTACAATTTAAAAGATAAATACAACAACTTGAAATTATGAGTGATTCTGCACTTTACTGAGCCACAAAAGAATTAAGTACTCTTTTGCCTCATACATAAAAACTATTCCCCTGGAAAAGCAAGATCTCCTCCAGACAAAACACTTGTTCGACTTTCACTATGTATGAATTACCAATGGGACAATACTAATTTTTTTTTAAAAAATCTGTTAACAAAGAACTATTGATTGTTTCCAAGTCATGATCTTCTTCCTTTATTCAGCTGTCTGAAGAACAATGTCTTGCCTGTATTGAAAAGAAGTTCTTTTGCTTAATTTATCATTTTCATTTTCTTAAATCCTATCACAGAACCTATCAAAACTACATTCTAATTCAGTTAACAGTGTGGAAAAGATAAAAGATAACTACTTTATTTCATCTGCTTCATTAGATAATTAACATGATGCTAAAAGCACAGTATTCTAGTTTACCCTGGAGTATAACTAAATCTGATACTTGTCATTCAGGAAGCCAGTGTCTCTACCTCTGATCGATAGCGCAGTATGAACAGTATATTCTATTCAGTCTTGAGAATGCTGAAATAGTTAACATCCAGCTGATACACTGAATTAGGAGTCTTCAAAGCAATTCAGTGATTTAATGGATGTTTTGCACATCCACAGTTTTTATTCAATCAGCTTGATTCAGCCTCACCGAATCAACTACTGTATTCAACTTAACTTGCTGAATCAAATCATGCGTGTTCTGCTTATCCCTAAGGTATGCCTAATATTTTAGTAAATAAGGCAAAAAAGCAGATTTAAAGCTGGCAAAAAACTACAGCAGCATTTGTGACATCAACTGTGTTCTAACACCCATATCCAAATAATATTTTTTTAATAAACTGGTTCACAAGAAAGTTGGAATTCTACAAGTACAATAAAGCTTAGTCTCATAAATCTGAACACCAATGAACACTGAAAGCATTCTAAACTCAGACTTTTTATGTACAAAATAGTGCACAAGGTTACTATTGAAACCTTTTTATAGCTCACTAGAATTTATACATTCTAGATTGTATCTTATTTAGTTACATTTCCATACACTGGCATTGCATGAGGATGAGGGATTAGACTTTGAGTCGTTTCTAAGAAAACATATTGAACTATGGCTTGGCTTACATTTATATGTTGGTCTGGCATCTATTAGTGACTGGTGCAGTTGAGAAGGGCTTCTATAGTATTCCCAATTAAAATATTTTGGAGCCTAAATACTTATGGCCTATTTATAAATCATTACTGTGGTGTTGCTTCAGCAAAGGATCGTTACCTTGTCGTGGTGCTGGAGCTTGAGCACCTCAATGATGCCATGAGCTAAACCGTGAAGGGCCACCCAAGACGGGAAGGTCATGACAGAGAGGTCAGACTAAATGTGATCTCTGGGGAAGGTAATGGCAACCCACCACAGTATTCTTGCCGTGAAAACTAAATGGATCTGTACAACCAGAGATATGTCGGTATACCATTGGAAGATGAGACCCCCAGGTCGGAAGATGGTCAAAATGCTACTGGGGAGGAACAGAGGATGAGTTCAACTAGCCCCAGACGTGATGATGCAGCTAGCTCAAAGCTGAAAGGACAGCTAGCGGACGACGGTGCTGGTGGTGAACGGCGAATCCGATGTTCTAAGGATCAACACACCATTGGAACCTGGAATGTAAGATCTATGAGCCAGGGCAAATTGGATGTGGTTATTGATGAGATGTCAAGATTAAAGATAGACATTTTGGGCGTCAGTGAACTGAAATGGACTGGAATGGGCCACTTCACATCAAATGACCACCAGATCTACTACTATACAGAAGAAATGGAGTAGCCTTCATAATTAATAGTAAAGTGGCTAAAGCAGTGCTTGGATACAATCCAAAAAACGATAGAATAATCTCAATTCGAATTCAGGGCAAGCCATCTAACATCACAGTGATCCAAATATACGCCCCAACCACAGATGCTGAAGAAGCTGAAGTAGAGCAGTTCTATGAGGATCTGCAGCACCTACTGGACAACACGCCTAAAAGAGATGTTATTTTCATCACGGGAGACTGGAATGCTAAGGTGGGCAGTCAAATGACACCTGGAATTATAGGTAAGCATGGCCTGGGAGAACAAAACGAAGCAGGACATAGGTTAATAGAATTTTGCCAAGACAACTCACTCTGCATAACAAACACTCTCTACCAACAACCTAAGAGACGGCTTTATACATTGACTTCCCCAGATGGACAACACCGAAATCAGATTGATTACATCCTTTGCAGCCAAAGGTGGCAGACATCTATACAGTCGGTAAAAACAAGGCCTGGAGCTGACTGTAGTTCAGATCACGAACTTCTTATTGCACAGTTTAGGATCAGACTAAAGAGATAAGGGAAGACCCACAGATCAGCTAGATATGAGCTCACTAACATTCCTAAGGAATATGCAGTGGAGGTGAAGAATAGATTTAAGGGACTGGACTTAGTAGATAGGGTCCCGGAAGAACTATGGACAGAAGTTCGCAACACGGTTCAGGAGGCAGCAACAAAATATATCCCAAAGAAAGAGAAAACCAAGAAGGCAAAATGGCTGCCTGCTGAGACACTAGAAGTAGCCCAAGAAAGAAGGAAAGCAAAAGGCAACAGCGATAGGGGGAGATATGCCCAATGAAATGCAGAATTCCAGAGGTTAGCCAGAAGAGATAAGGAATTATTTTTAAACAAGCAATGCGCAGAAGTGGAAGAACAGAATAGGAAGGATAAGAGACCTCTTCCAGAAAATTAGAAACATCGGAGGGAAATTCCAGGCAAAAATGGGTATGATCAAAAACAAAGATGGGAAGGACCTAACAGAAGAAGAAGAGATCAAGAAAAGGTGGCAAGAATATACCGAAGACCTGTATAGGAAGGATAACAATATCGGGGATAGCTTTGAGGATGTGGTCAGGGAGCTAGAGCCAGACATCCTGAAGAGTGAGGTTGAATGGGCCTTAAGAATAACAAGGCAGCAGGAGACGACGGCATCCCAGCTGAACTGTTCAAAATCTTGGAAGATGATGCTGTCAAGGTAATGCATGCTATATGCCAGCAAATTTGGAAAACACAAGAATGGCCATCAGATTGGAAAAAATCAACTTATATCCCCATACCAAAAAAAGGAAACACTAAAGAATGTTCAAACTATCGAACAGTGGCACTCATTTCACATGCCAGTAAGGTAATGCTCAAGATCCTGCAAGGTAGACTTCAGCAATTCATGGAGCGAGAATTGCCAGATGTACAAGCTGGGTTTAGAAAAGGCAGAGGAACTTGGGACTAAATTGCTAATATCTGCTGGATAATGGAAAAAGCCAGGGAGTTTCAGAAAAATATCTATTTCTGTTTTATTGACTATTCTAAAGCCTTTGACTGTGTGGACCATAACAAAGTGTGGCAGGTTCTTAGTGGTATGGGGATACCAAGTCATCTTGTCTGCCTCCTGAAGAATCTGTATAACGACCAAGTAGCAACAGTAAGAACAGACCACGGAACAACTGACTGGTTTAAGATTGGGGAAGGAGTACGGCAGGGCTGTATACTCTCACCCTACCTATTCAACTTGTATGCAGAACACATCATGCAACATGCTGGGCTTGAGGAATCCAAGGCTGGAGTTAAAATCGCTGGAAGAAACATTAACAATCTCAGATATGCAGATGATACCACTTTGATGGCTGAAAGCGAAGAGGAACTTATGATGAAGGTGAAAGAAGAAAGTGCAAAAGCTGGCTTGCAGCTAAACCTCAAAAAAACCAAGATTATGGCAACCCACTTGATTGATAATTGGCAAATAGAGGGAGAAAATGTAGAAGCAGTGAAAGACTTTGTATTTCTAGGTGCGAAGATGACTGCAGATGCTGACTGCAGTCAGGAAATCAGAAGACGCTTAATCCTTGGGAGAAGAGCAATGATAAATCTGTATAAAATAGTTAAGAGCAGAGACATCACACTGACAACAAAGGTCCGCATAGTTAAAGCAATGGTGTTCCCCGTAGTAACATATGGCTGCGAGAGCTGGACCATAAGGAAGGCTGAGAGAAGGAAGATCAATGCTTTTGAACTGTGGTGTTGGAGGAAAATTCTGAGAGTGCCTTGGACTGCAAGAAGATCCAACCAGTCCATCCTCCAGGAAATAAAGCCAGACTGCTCACTTGAGGCAATGACATTAAAGGCAAAACTGAAATACTTTGGCCACATAATGAGAAGACAGGACACCCTGGAGAAGATGCTGATGCTAGGGAGAGTGGAGGGCAAAAGGAAGAGGGGCCGACCAAGGGCAAGGTGGGTGGATGATATTCTAGAGGTGACGGACTTGTCCCTGGGGGAGCTGGGGGTGTTGACGACCAACAGGAAGCTCTGGCGTGGGCTGGTCCATGAAGTCACGAAGAGTCGGAAGCGACTAAACCAATAAACAACAACTGTGGTGTTTATTGTCCATTAAGCTGAATGAACCGTGAAAGAATAGGTGTATACTCCTGGATGAATTTGGGTTTGGAATATATTACTAAAATCTCATAGATTCTCAAATTATATTCAGATTTCAGCATGGATCTAATATTTTTGTTTTAGTTCTCTTAAATACAACACATTTTGAATGTGGATTTAAGATAACCCATTTCCTCAAAAAGAAAATTGAACAAACTCACCTGCTCTGATTAATTTATATGTTCAGTAAATCTAGGAGGCATTCCCATTTTAAAAATAAATTATTTGGAGAAAACCTTGTCTTTCAGGTAAACACAGTATTATTCCCCTCCTTCTCCCAAAAAGTAACACCTTTTCCTTCAAAAGGAACATATTTCCATTAGGCCAACAAAACTATCACAGCTCACATAATACTAAATTTCAAAGCACTGAACTATCTCAGCTGTTGCAACTAAATTTCTTTCATGTGACTTCATTCACAGCTCTGATGGGTTTCTATCAAATTAACAGGGTAATTTCACAGCACATTACCCCTAGTCAGTTAAGTTGGTGAATAGCCTTATTGTAACTCACATGAAACTACCTGTGTGAAGATTAGTGACAATAGAGATGACTTTCTCTAGAGAAAAATGTACCACCTGCTCTCAGGGTCTGACCTAGATGGTTTAAAACACAATAAAAAAGCTGCCTTAATTGGAGTAACACTTGCATTGTTACCCAAGAGTTTCATCTATTGTTACACAAGCAGATTTTCTCTTCACTTCTTTTTCTCTGTGCACTTAAATACCCTACAACTATTCCAGAGGGCTTCCTAACTTTTCAAACATTTGGGGATGCAAAGGGACTTCAGGAAGATAAAGAATGTATTCTACCAATCTTACCTTATAAGCAGCATTTAAAAAAATCCCAATACTATACTGGAAGACATAAAGAAAACATTTTTGTATGATTCAGTCTCTTTTGGTACATAGTGTTTAGAGCTCTGTTGTTTTGCATTATGGCACTATTAGATGGTTTTTGCCACTGAAAATATGATATCAGTTTTTTAGGTGTGCAGAAACATTCACTTAATATTTAAGCAGCTTAAAAAAAATATTTAAATTAGAAAATGTGCGAATTTAAACCAAAGTCTAGCTCATGGTCCCACTGCTAGTTTCAGCTCAAACTACAATGATTTGGGCAGTGATCCAAAACTGGAATTCTCTCCCAAGGGAAGTACAGCTGGATCCCATTCTGTCTTCTTTCAGAAAACTGTTGAAGGCACTCCTGTTCATCCAAGCATTTGTATGGTAACAATGACTTCTGAATCAGACCATCTTTAGACTGCCTGATCTGGGTCCATCTTAATTTGGGAGCTAGGGCAGGATATTGCTTCCACATTAGATTTCAGCTCATAAGATGTTAATAAAGAATGTCTTTAGAAAAACAGCCTGGACATTACCCAGAATGCCCCAGTTATGCAAAGTAACAAGAACAAGAAGCAATAAGATTTAACTAACACACATAGATAAAACACATTAAAACTTAATGCACGTTCTAACTAAAACAATTTTTATTTCTTAAAGCTAATCTGTATTCCAAAGTAAAGTTCTGTGCTTCTTTTCCTTGGACCTCCCCAACTTCTTGGGGGAATTCTAACTATGTATCAGTGCTATTGGGGGGATGCTATACCACACTAATTTTCCCAGCTCAGGTACAGCAATTACCCTTCGATTTCCGGAGTTTTTGCCTCTAATTTTTTTTTTTTTTAAGATCAAGCTTCTTCCTATCCAGGAAAGGGGGTGGTTAAGGCATGATTGGGCCTGTGTGCCAAAGACATCTCATTCCTATATGACAAAGGACAACTTCCCCTCTTATAAGTTGACTGAAACTCAGATACTGTCTGGCTATCAGTAAATGTGGGGTTGGGTTTTGCAGCCTGCACATTCATGACAAACACTCAGTTTATACTATTTGATAAAGACTAAGTGCTACAAATGGATTACCACTTGACAAAATTGTAATTTAAAAACTGCCAAGATAGGGAAGCCTTGAGAGGAACAGGGCCAGATGAGCCATGTCTGTGCAATCAAAAGATAGATTCTTCATGCCAAAGTATGTTTACTAGGAAGTTCCAAATGATGATCTGAAAAAGTACAGAATCCACTTGTATATCTGTACTATGACCAATGAAGAAACTAAAGCTATATTGACAACTATTTTCTGATTGATCAAGTATTTTTAGACCTGCTCTTAAGATTACTTTAGAAGTGGAATAGACACTTCAAAATGGCTTTCACATACGTATTACTGGGATGAGGTTATATTTCTGAAAATATCCCAAGTAATTAAAAGGTACTCTATGAAAGTATTTAGTAATACTAGTTTCTAAAAAAATTCAGCATGTCATAGCATTTCCTTTTTCCCATGGACTCAATGTAGTATAAACCGTAATTTTACAACGTTTTGCAAGTGTTTGGCTAAGAGATTATGGTACTCCACAACACACACATACACACACACACACACACACACTAACATGTAATTAGAATAACAACTCCCTAGACTCAAGTTATAGTATGACTGCACCTATCTTCCTCAGATACATTATTTAGAAGTTTAGTTTAAAGACGTTGCACATCAGCAAGCATTTACTGGTGAAAATGGTTCACAAAGCTCCTTGTTTAAATACTATGGGCATGAGTCATAATTAGAATATTTGAAATCAGTGGGGCATATATTAGTCATGGACCTTTACCTTCACCTTAATGAAACCACCTTGGTTAATGCCAGGCTAACAGTTAGTTAGATAATAAAAGGACATGTAGAAGATAGATTATTGGAACCATAACCAAAATTTGCCCAATACATATTGGGTTTCTCTGTGGAAATTTTAGGAATACTGTATCAGAAGCTTTCTTGAGACAGATCACACCATTCATCTGTCTATTTTACCTATGTGTAGTCTGACTGGCAGTCTCATGCATCTTTTCCATAACTACTAATCCTGTTAATTCAATATTCCAGGAAATGGATCTGGGACCCAGCATTTTACCACTGAACTATGATGTCTCCCCAAAATACTATAAAAAGCAAGCAACCAAAATTCTAATTTAGGATGTGGAAAGGATATGAGCCCAGACATCATAGCATAAAAGAAGCTACACTTTAGGGGAACAATTGTCAGCCCTTCAAGGTAGTCCAGACAAGAAGCACAAACCATGAGTAGTAACAATACCTTTAGTGTAAGGTTAAAATAACAGAATCTTGCAAGTCTGAAAGTATTTCTTCCCTCCTTTACTATCCAGAAAACTAGGGAGGATCCCTTCTGAAATGCTTCCCATGTCCCTTCTGTTTCTGTGGGCTAAGATACTTTTTGCATGATGGTTGTCTAATCTGTGGCTCTTCCTCCTGCCTCCCAAGGTCATTCCCAGGTACCATTACACCAATACGTTTGACAGAAAATTGGCCCAATCCATCCAAAAGTAATCATGGTTAAGAATGAAGCCTTATTAGGAAGTTGTAACACTGTAGCTCTTATTTCATAGATTTTCTCAGTAATAATTAGTCATTATTAAGTTGTTTCACTGATTCACTGGTACTTGATCATGGCTAACTTTAGCCAGATGTGATATCATTAGGATTTATTTTCTCAGGTTTGAAAGGCAACTTCACTAGAAATACAGAAGAAATTTATCGATCTTTCTCAACTATACTGTAAGGACAAATAAATTCTAAACTCATAAAAATAGATTTATAAGCAGAAGCTTATTTTCTAGGGGATGCTCTTTCTCACTTACCCCCCACAATAGTCCACAAGCTGAGGTAGTAGATACCGTTTTCTCTGAAAAACAATTGGGAATGGCATGCGTAACGCGCAAACAAGCTGTAGCTCCTAAAGTAAAAGTACAAAGAGACTTGCAACAGGAACTGCTCCAGGTGCTCGCTAATGATCCCTGGCTACAAAGTAACAAAGCCAATTTAACTGAAAACAACGGCTTGTGGTATTGTAATGATAAGATTTATGTACCTGAAACTTCATGCTTAGAAATATTATAGAGATCCCATGATGACAAAGCAGCTAGGCGCTGATGCTTCCTTTATTAATTAGATTAAAATGATTTGTTCCCAGAAAACTGTCAATATTTCATCTATATTAGTTACAAATCTATTTATAGACACAATTCAAGGTGCTGATTAGGGCTTTTAAAGGTCTAAGTGGGACAAAAGTAACTAGACAGACCACTTAGTCTCACGTGAATTTTTCCATCCCACAAGGCAGGAATTATCCAACTCTGCAATATCAAGACCCCTTAAAACGGTAGACTGATTTATATGACTCCACTCTCTGATGAATGGTTTTATTATGGGTAGGGTTGGGACCCAATAAGGAGGAGGAGGAGGAGAAGGAGGAGGAGGAGCTGAGAGTTTTGAAGAGGCTTAAGAGATGCCTAGAGCGCTGCTGGAGGAAGACAAAGATCGAATCCGACCGAACACAAGCTAGGGCCGCTATTAGGGCCTACCTTGTGGTGGTAAGAGCGGCGAAATGGCAGTATTTCTCCGCTCTTATTGCATCCGCAGATTGCCATCCAACGGTCCTATTTAAGATCACACGCACCCTTTTGGGGAAGGTGGGCCCAGTGACCCACCTACAGGGCCGTGTGGAAGAGCTTTCTGAGCATCTGCAAGATAAAATCACTCGGATCCAGTCGAAGTTGGACTCCATGAGTGAAGCAGGGTCTGTGGAGATACTGAGGGAACATTTTAGCCTTGTTATCTGGGAGCAGTTTGATCCGGTTGGACCCAAGGAAGTGGACAGGATCTTCTGGATTGTGAATGCCACCACCTGTTATTTAGATCCATGCCCCTCCTGGCTGGTGAAGGCAACTCGGGAGGTGACATGCGGTTGGGTTCAAGCAATGGTAAATACATCCTTGAGGGAGGGGGTGCACCCCCTCCTCAAGAAGCCATCTCTGGACCCAACTGTGCTGGACAATTTTCGTCCAGTCTCCCACCTCCCTTTTTTAGGGAAGGTGGTTGAGAAGGTGGTGGCGTTACAACTCCAGAGGGTCCTGGATGAAACGGATTATCTGGACCCCTTTCAGTCAGGTTTCAGGCCAGGATATTGGACAGAAACTGCATTGGTCGCACTTACGGATTATCTCTGGCGGGAGTGGGATGGAGGCAGTGCATCCTCTCAGTGGCTTTCGATACCATCAACCATGGTATCCTTTGGGGACAGCTCAGGGAGTTGGGGGTGGGCAGCGTAGTTTTATTTATTTTTATTTATTTATTGGGTTTTATTATAATTGTTTTATGTGATTTTAATGTTTATGTTTTATGGGGAATTTTATTGTAAATCGCCCAGTGTCCCTCTTCTGGGGGAGATGGGCGGTGGCTAAATATGAGTAATAAATAAATAAATAAGGCTAGTTAGTTATGCTGTGGCTCATATTAAAGGGAGAATATAAATTGTCTATTTTCCCTGGGTCCCCATTTCCCCAAATTACAAATGATTTGCAAATAAAATTGGCATCAACTTGAAAATTTATTGCATGAATATCCAATCTCCATGCCATTCCTGTACCTCTTTCTCAATGAGGCCAAGCACTCTGCTGTTTTACAGCAGATATGATTAAATAGACTCAGGAAACAGATGTGAAGGACACTCTTATCTGTTACCTTCAAGTAAGGCAAAGTCCTGTGGCCAAATAAAAAAAAACTTTCCTTGGCTTAAAGTTGGCTTATTTTGAAACCATCCATCCTGGTTTGACTGTAAGAAACAGTACTTAAAATGAAGCAAAACCCAACTAAAGCTTCTACTTGTACTAGCTGTATAAGAAATAAATAGAGGAAACTAAATCTTTGTTTTTATTCACCTTGTGCATATAAACCTCAGGCATTTAAGGCTTTTTAGACCAAGATTACTACATTCAGTGTGGTTTTCTGCCTAGTGCAAGGATTGGTAACACAGAATTTGTGAACATTGTGATGCCCCTTGACAGTACACACATGCATATATAAAATCCCATGAATGGTCAAGGCTTGCAAAATCTCACATTAGATCTCAGACAAGAATACAAAAGATTAAATAAGGTTTTGGCATACCTACACAATATATCCACAAAATTATATCTACAGGTAGTCCTTGGTTAACAACCATTTGTTCAGCAACTGAAGTTATGAACGAGTGGTGGTTATGATGCTTATCTTCATCCAAGAATACCCAGGATGTTTTTCCAATTTATACATCTGAACTTATCTCCTGTTTCAATATAAATGAAGATAGATGGTCCAGAATTCCTTTAAGTATTTGAGCTAAAATAAATGGGATTAAAATTAATTTTCACTTCAAGATTGATTTACAGTTTCAGAGGCCTTCCTATTTTTTTTTCCCATCACATTATTTTAAATACATTTACAAGACATTAAATATGTTCTTTGCCAAGGACATCCTGCAGGATTTTCAATGCACAAATTACAACTACCTGTTGAGAAGATACAGCTTTCTGTACCTTCAGGTTTATCACTGAAATAAGGAACTTTAAAATCCAGGTCCTCTTTGACTCAGCTGGAGAGTTTGACCCCAGGGAAATCCTAGCAAACATTGGGAGGTCTGTTTATGTGGAGATCAGTTTCAGTTGTTGCAGTCAGTGCTGCAAGACCTAAATTGATACTATTCAATACCAGATGTAATTCTGAACAGTTTACCCATTAAAACCTTGTATTATGGGATAATGCAAGTTTAGAATTAGCATCTAAACATTTGGAGGGGGGGAAAGTAAACTGGAACTGCTACAATATTATTGTTTTGGATCAATTCCATTCCAAGGAAGCTGTTTTTAAGACTTTTACAGAATTAAAAAATGAGGGATTTAAGTCAGGATGCTTTTTGGCAGTTTATTCAAGTCAGTCATTTGTTAATCAGGCTATTTGCTCCAAATGCTATTGCTACTTCCAAAATAGCTTGTGGTCATGTAAAGATTAAGTCAAAAAGCCTTTTTTACAGGAATTCAAACTTTATTAGTTATTTATGTGATCTTTGGAATAATGAGCTTGAATATCCTATCCTGGTAAAGCAGTGGAGCTTTTTAAAAAAAAAAAACAATGCTAAATTAGTACCCTATGATTTTTAAGTGGAGTTAATAGTTTTGCTTTGTGTATATTAGATACCTCAGAGAATGTTTAATCAGGGTGGTTACTATCACTTTACTGCTGGAATTGCAACTCAAGAGTTGAATCTATTGTACATGGTTTCATCCTGTCCTATAATTGCCATTTTGGGTTAACATCAACAGGACAGTTAATACAACTCTGGGCCAATTGCTGCACACTGAAGATGCATGCATTCTATTTGACTACAACCCCAACAGTTTGAAATTATCAGGAAATCAAGTATTGTAGATTTTTTTTGAACAAAGGAGATGGCTAAAAGAATCACCACAGAACGCTAGGAGGAGTAATCTATACCTATTTGAGGCAATAGACTGTTTATATTTGTTATCTGCATTAACTTTTTCTACTAAAGGTCAAGGGAGAAGACTTTCAAGCAATATAGTCAAATTTGTTAGGGTTCTTCCATTTCATTTGCCAGGGCTCTTCCTCACTTTTTAATTATTACAATTATTAATTCTGAATATATATTATTCTAAAACTGTTATATAGATATATACTTTCTATTAATTTTAACATAATATAATTATTAAAAGATGTATTTTTCTGATGAAAATTTCTAAAATTATTACAGAAGCAGTCCATTTAAAAGAAAATATTCATAGGATTTTTATTTTCCTGATACAAAAGTCCCATAAAAGCAGAAATAATTTACGGTAGCAGAAATAAATACTGTATTGAATTCAATAATCTTAAAGATCTTTGCTCAGGATTACTTGTTCTATAGGATTAAGGAAAATCATGCATGTCTTTGCAGATTGCACCTATGACTTCCCATTATTACAGATTGTTAAGAGTAGAAATCTAGTAGAGAGGGAGTACTGTGTATGCTGCCTCACACTTTTGGAGGAAAGGTGAAATATAAATACAGTATTTATATACTAACAGTACATAAATATAATTTAACTGCTGCAACATTAGCAGGGTAAGGAATCTAGTTTGTTCCAGGAAAGACAGCAGAACCACAAGTGTGCAAGCTTCAAGAAAGAAGAGACAAGATCCAAGCTCCTGCAAGCAATTTCTCCACTGTTAAAAATACAAGGGGCTTGCTCCCATGGACTAAGATATATGAAAGCACCTGATCCCAAGTTAGAGATTACTCTAAGTAAACTCTAAGATTACTCTAAGTAATCAAAGAGCTGGGGGTGGCGACAACTGACAGGAAGCTCTGGCGAGGGCTGATCCATGATGTCATGAAGTCCATGAAGTCACGAAGAGTCGGAAGCGACTGAACGAACAAACAACAATCAAAAAGCCATAATTTTACCTAGGCATGAAATATCACTTCTTTATTATTAAAACAGAATTATTAAAATTACCTCACTGTTGTGGGAGGGAGGTGTCCTACCAATTATAACACAGATTATCATTTGTTTGTTGATTTATGTCATTTGCTCATTCAAGCTTAGTTTCAGTCTTGTTTTTTTTTTAAAAAAAATACAGGGGTACTAGATGGGGGCACAAAGCCCAGATGAATGTTACATGGCATGTTATTTTATAACTGAATAACCTTCTGAGATTGTGGGGTAAAGGATGAAGAAGAGAGTTTCAAACTTTATATAAATGTTTGAGGTATTTTTAATGATTTATTTTTCCATTGCTAAGGGTTTTGTATGAAACAGGCTTAAAACAAAAAGAAGGTCTTTGCAGTACTGTTCTTCCCAAAAATGATTTATCTGTATGAAACTCTTACAAAAGAACACTACAAGCCCTGAACAACCCACTAAATTAGAAGTAAACCTTTCTAAAATGCAGTGCCATGCTAACATGCATGTTTGAAAGAAAAGAATAGTGGTTTTTTTTTAAGTGACTGCAGTATAAACTTCATACTCTCAGTGGGCTGTGAAAAAGGTTGATGCCTTTTTAAATGGCATCCAATTTCATAGAGTTAAACCTTTTCAGTAAAATATTGCTTCATGTGAGACAATAATACCAGCGTCTGCAGGGTCCTCTGAGAAAGCTGAAATTCAAGATAAGTCAAGGCTTTTGCAATTTGAATCATTGGTAGCAGCAAACCACATTTTAAACAAAGCTTGAATTCAGTGTTTAAAAAGGAGAGCCACAAGCAATAAATTAGGCAAAAGAAGCGATATAATCCTTCAGGAATTTATGATGTACCGCAGACTTGCTACACTTTTAAGAAGGCAGAGGGTTATCGACAGGAAAGCCATTTATGTCCTCTACAATATTTTGAAGAAAATCCTACGCAATTTAAGCAAGACATTTCCCATGGAGATAATACAGATTACTAAAAAAAGTGGTACAGGCTGCCATGCACTTAAAATTCCCATGAGAGTGTCTTTGCACAGGTCAGTCTCACACCCACCAGAAGGAAAACTCATAATGTTAGTCTTTAGTTTTCTTTGATCCTTGTTTGCAACCCACTCCAATTCAGAGTATAACTGTCAGAGTGGCAGCAGGAGAGAAAAGATTTTCAGCACTAAACTGCAAGCCATGGCTTTCAGATACCTCCTGGCAGGAATAACAAAAGTCTAGAAGCTGCAACAGGATTCAGCTAGCATTCTTCAGCAAAGATTGTTTGTATGTGAGGGGTTTAACACAACTAGGATATGAGCTGATTTTAAAAAGGACCAAACCTTACTTAAATATCCTGTATCATGGTTCAAATATCTGGTATCATAATTTGTAATAATATTTCTATAATAAATGTACCTGTCCTCAAAAGTTACACAGTGGTGTTAGTCCTTAATGTTCTCATTTACAGATGGTGGAATCAGGACAGGGAGCATCTTGCCCAGGGCCACCCAGTAAGACCAGGCCTGAGCTGGGATATGAGATGAGATTTCCAAAATCCAAGCCTAATAAACTATTCACTGGACCACACTGGTTTCAGATCCAGATGCAAGATGAGTCATGACCCTGAAAATAAGCTGAAGATTCTTGCCATAGCTAGGATAAATGAATCATTCATATTTACTGCAAATAATGAAAAAAGACTTTACTTTTTTACTCAGCATGAAGAGTTCAATCCTGCTCTACTTCAAGGCTCCTGGTGTTGAGTGGTAATTCTGTTAGCCATCTTCAAGGAAAGGGGCATACAGTAAGAAGTACCAGTGTTACTGCTTCCAACACAAGCCAATTTCTAGAACTTCTGTTCTTCTATACCCTTCTGAGTAGATATAAACATATTAGTAGTACTTCTATGCCAAACATGCAGGCAGATAAAGAAAATGTTCCCATCCTATTGTTACATTCTTATGGTTGTGACTAAGAATCATCACTGCCCTTTGTAAGAAACAGTACCATCATTTAAGATTTACCACATCCTTGTACATACTAAAATATAATATAGACACTTCCCTAGAAATTTATTGCTGTAACTTCATAGCTTATTATTTACAAAATGACAAAATACACTGATCATAATTTATCATATATTCTGAAGATCCCATTTTGGAAGTTATGTCAGTTGCCTTACGAAATCCTGATGTACAGAGTGATTTTGTTCCCAAGAGATTATTTAGAAACGCTTTCACAAGAAAGCAAAAGAACTATATTCCAACCAGAACCCCAGGGTAGTAATTTTAGCGTTCCACTAGGCTGCATAAAGCTCAGGATTTCAGCCCAAGAACTTACTTTACTGTTTACTTTACTGTTATAATGAAATCTCTTTACATAGAGCGCCCTATTTCATTTGAACTATAAATATTTTTCCTGATATAGTGGAAATTACTGCCATTTTGTATTTTTTGTTTGTTTGTTTCTTAAAAGAGATAAGAAATAGAGCCAGAACTAACAATGTTGCTTCATCTAAGTTAATAATTTGGGCAATAAAAATGCAACACCAATAATTTCACTTATAAATTGGTAGAAAACAACATGAAGTCCCTGCCCTTCCCCATGAAAATAGAGATTATTGCAAAAATATCTGAATGCCATTTATTTGTAAATACCCATGTTAATTATTAAGACAGCCACAAAGCTCTAATATTACTTTTTGTTTTAACTTTAAAGAGATACTGTATCTTAAATATCATTTATTTAAATAAATAGCTCTGAGCAGCTTAAAATGACTTTAATGGCAGCTTACAAAAATATAATAAAATCTATAAATGGAACATTAAAAGTGCAACAGATATACAACATAGACTAAAAAAGTAATGTTAACATCTGATCCTCTTTGCTGAAAAAAGGTATTTTGTCTTTAGCTAAATGTATTTGTATCTATGATATTCAAAAAGAGATGTGAATGAAAAGGAATTACCTAAAAGATATTAGTCACATATGTTGGATCCATCAATATGCTAGCTTATTAAAGATACAGACTAGTATCTTGAAAAACTAGAAACTGTGCCACATAAAAAGCAAAATTATGTGTATTCTTTTTCCCCTTGAATGAATAGAGAAATATAGTTAAATTTCAAAATCAGGGAAAACAATTATATTAGATTCTGAAGTTTTAAAAGTAAAATCACACAAGTTCTAGAAAATAATCGTACAATTTCACATAATGCTGTCTAGGTAGCAACTGAAATATTAACATTAAATTAGTCACAATTAAAAATGTGTAATATAGACAACAAAGTCTGGATTAGACAGATTATTTTATGACAGAAAGAGGTATGATTAGAAAAAATTAACTTTATTTTTTTATTTAAAATAAAGGGGATCAACAACAGAGTTAAAATAACATAACCAATTCTAATTGAAGTATTAAAAATTCATAAATGTTGCCAATAGAATATTAAGGATAGTTAAAAATCATTACATATCTAATGTATTATTGCATAAAATATCAAGGAAAGCTCAAAAACATCTGGTTTCTTTAAGATTTTGTTGATACTTATCTAACAAAAGTCTTTGAATTTACCATATGCAATATTTTCAGTTACACTGACTACCAGGAAGCACCATGTGACCAGTTTTGTCCTGTTGGGATTCATCAGACATGGATAGCCAGATGTTATTTTATGGGGTTCAAACTCTCTACAAGGAATTGAACTCACAGGCTTTCACACTTTAAATGACTATATACAATGCATTAGCTTTGGGAGCTATCCAGGTCCTAGTGCTCAGCAGTTACAGGACTAGTTATATAATGGTATATATATAGTCATCTTCCCTTAATCTCTCTGAGCAGAGAGATACTGATGTTATATTATGTCATGCCCCATGTATGGCATTTTATATGACTTTCACCCTCCCTTATCAGTTGTGGATAAGCTAGAACCCCATATATGGGGGCATGACATAATGTAACATCTATATCTCTCTCCTCTGAATGCTTAAGGAAGGATGGAGAGTAGATACTATTCTGGTAGCTCATGTGTAATACTTGGATTCTTACAAGAATAGGCAGTAGGAAAATCATAATTCAAAATCATTTAGATTAATTTATGCAACCAAACATTTGAGATCAGAAGACTGTCCCAACACTATTCAAAGAAACACACATTAGTAACTACAGCTTTAGTAGATGCAAAATTTGATCCAATCTCTAAGACAATAAATATGTCATTTTAAGAAATAATCTTTTTTCTGTTTTAAGGATTTACAATGTTTTACTAAAGACAACAAAGATTTATTTTCTCTATAGCCAAATGGCATAAGATAACTGAGTTTAGGCAAGTTATTAGGATTTAATTTGTTATCTGGAAAAGTTTATATACATTTTATTTTTATAAGGTGGTTTTGGCAAGTCAAAATAAAAAAGGTACATAAACCTTGTATTTATGTACAATACATAGATTTTTGCATTATAAATCTACCCCTCATATATATTTTAAAAAATCTTACTTTTCTTTTGAAGTAGTCTGGGCTTCTTGTAATGCCACCTTTGGTTTGATATTTCCAATTTTTGAGGTCCGTTGTCTTCTCTTTCTGCTTGGGACTGTATCAGTAATATCTGGACTACCAAGTAGGGAATCTCTTCTGGGTATGACTGTCATAACAGAAAAGACAATATAATAAGGCAGGGGATTAGATTATCAATTCTAGGAACATTATGAGAAGGCTGCTTATCTGTGGTTCTCTGAGTGGTAATTACACTACAAATAATTCAAGGTAATTATTTCAGGCAATATGAATAGTAAATACAGCAGGTCCCCGGTTTAAGAAAGTCCCAGTTTATGGATGACTTCTAGTTAAGAATGGACTGCCATAAAGACTATTATATTAAAAAATTGAGTTGAGTACAATGTTTTGGGTTAAATACACAATACTACTTTGTGTATTATTATGTTAAGATGTTTTAGTGTATTTGGAAGTGTTTCTTAAGTGTTAAGAATATATACTATATACTAAGACAAACATTTGCCTAACTGATGCTAAATAACTGTTCTGACTTACATACAAATTCGACTTAAGGACAGACTTAGGAACGGAATTCATTCTTAAACTGGGGACCTGCTATATTACAATTGTTGAGAAATTGTCTTCACATTTATCCCTCTAGGCAGAATTTAGGTCATATTTCCCTGCCCCTCTCATAATTGCTGCTGTTCAGCATGTTATGTTAGCTCTTTCTCCACTTTATAGGCAAATACTAAAATGATGCCACAGTCCCCAAAATAACAATAATATATAATATAATATAATATAATATAATATACTATACTATACTATAATATAATATAATATAATATAATATAATATAATATAATATAATATAATATAATATAATATAATATAATATAATATAATATAATATAATATAATATATTTGTATGCTGCCCAACTCCCAGCAACTCTGGGCAGCTCACAACAATCAAAGAAATTACAGTAAAATCAATAAAAGATAAAAGATGGCAAGTGCCACAGAGCAGACAGAATGAAGCAAGGGGTCCCACTCTTTGTTGCCAAAGGCCTGGGTAAACAGGTCTTCATTGCTGTTCTGAATGACAGGAGAATGGGAGCCATCCAGATTTCAGGGGGAAGCTCATTCCAGAGGGCAGGCAGGTGCTCCTACAGAGAAGGTGCGCTTCCAGGGTCCCAACAGATAACATTGTTTAATCGAAGGAACCCAGAGCATGGCAACCCTGCAAGACTGAAGTGGTTGGGGAGATACTATGGGAGAGAGGCAGCCCTCAAATAATCAAGCCCTATGCCATGCAGGACTTTATAGGTAATAACCAGCACCTTGAATTGGACTCAGAAGCAAATTGGCAACTGGTGCAGCTTGCAAAGCAGAGGTGTTACATGGGCATACCATCACCATTTGTGCTGCTGCATTCTGGACCAGTTGAAACTTCTGGATAGTTTTCTAGGGCAGCCCTAAGTAGATTGTGTTGCAGTAGCATGTGAAATGCACATTAACCTGGTTACATACTACCTCCAAGAACAAACTTTCATTTTTTTAGTTAAAACAACTGGAAGGACATTAAAATTCTAAACTAAAAAAAAATGCTTATATTGTCTCTAGAGGTAGCTCTACCAATTCCCTTAAATATCTTTGGACCTATTTTTTTCTTTAAAATATTTCCAAAGATCCTGGTTGTAAAGTAGAGAGATCAAAGTTTGCAAAAGAAGATGGGAAATTCATTTTCCAGATTTCCTTTTTCTGATTTGCAAGGAACCAGCTGCATGGCATACATTCTCATTTTTATGTTTCCCAAGATGCAAATTTTAGAGGAAATGACCTTTTTCTCCATTTATGAATTGATCCACAGGATTTACATTAATAGATAGAACACACATTAATTCAAGCTTTTAAAGAGAGGATAATTCCATTCCTAGAATAGTATACTGATCTCAGTAGGTCTCATTCCTAAGCAAATAAAATATATTAGCGATAATAGTTTCACTTATTACATTTAAGTTCTCACAGATGCTGCTTGATTTTTCTTCAGCATATAAAGAGATGTGTTTTTAGAACTCTCAGTGTTTTAGTACTCTCAAGTCTTAAAAACTTCAGTTTGCATGTAATATAAGAACTAATATAAATTATATAAAGAAATTGTATCCTTATACATTTAAAAACAAGATACTTTACATCATATAACTTCAGATTAATAATGGCAAATCCCTGCTGTAATAGTTCAAAGCAGTTCAGTTTCTTGATGGATTGCATTCTGCTATACTAAAGTACACATGAGGGGAACCCTTGTGTGAACCACTTCTAGGAGTACAGGCTATGTGCAATATTTGGTTCAAGCATCCCAAAAGGATCACACAGAATATGAATATTCATTTGATTGTATAGAAAATGTAAGCATTATATTTCTTTCAATGGAGAGCAAGTTTGGTGTAGTGGTTAAGGCATCAGGTTAGAAACCGGGAGACCATCAGTTCTAGTCCTGCCTGAGGTACAAAGCCAGCTGTGTGACCTTGGGCCAGTCACTCTCTCTCAGCCCTAGGAAGGAGGCAATTGCAAACCACTTCCAAAATGGTGCCAAGAAAACTGCAGGGACTTGCCCAGGCAGTCATCAGGAGTCAAGACTGACTTGAAGGCACCCCCCACAAAAAAAACCTCACTTCTTTCAAGCCTGGCAATGACCCAAAGAGCCTTTTCTCTTTTGTATTAAGGAGGAAGAGATTCCATAATTTCTATCAAACCCTTGTTCCTCCCTGACTCATGAACAAACAGGGATGGGCATGTAGTGACTTCATGGGAAGGGAAGCAGCAGTTAATGTTTTGTCATGGATGCAGAATACTGCCTATAGTTCTTTGGATCAGAGTCTACTGTTCCTTTAAAAAGTTTCCTTTGCTTACATAGAACAATAATGTTTCATATAACTTGTCAAGCAGCCAAACTATACTTGTCCAACTATGCTTGTCATCCTTAAGATCTTCAGGAGTAAATGTTATTATAATCTGCTAACGGAAAAGATGCATATCTCTTTAAATGAAGAACACAACATTTGAGGTACTAAATGCATCCCTTTCAAAGTAAATGTACGTTTTCTCTAAATATTTCTGTTTTGATAAATTGCCATTACAAGCCAATAATTGTTTTAAATTTATATACAAATTGTTCTATCTATAGGGAAGAGTAAGGGAGAGAGATAGAATACCCACATGCTGGGTTACTCCCTAATTAAAAAAAAGAAAAATCAAATTAATTATAGCATCATATCCTAGCCCTATATACTGAGGCACAGTGACTACAAAAATCAGCCCCCACCTTTAGGAGTTAAATCAATCACACAGGGTTTAAATAGAATCAATCTTTACCTCAAAATGAAAAAAAAAGTCTTTTTTTGACTGTATAGTAAGCGGTTTCCTGTGAAATGTTCAGTGGTGGACAAGAGAAAAATAAAGAGCTTTTACAATCACAGAGAGCATCTTAAAAGAATTTCCACTAAAAATATACAGGAAAATATTAAGTTCTGGCCAACCATAAGATAATGCTTGTCTCTTCCTAGTTTAGAGGCAACTCTAATGGAAAGTGGTTTTACACTGCACAAAAAAAAAAAACCCACACACAATGACTGAGCCTGTTTAGAGACAGTAGGTACCAGAGATAAAGAAGCATAAACTGACCAAGAAATTAAACTTGGCACAGTGATTAACTAACTTTATTTCCTGTTCTTCTAGACAACAGACTAATATTGAATAAAGTTCACTCTTAGATTCAGCTGTTACCTGGAAAGTAAAGGGGAGTAGGTAGCAGTTGTGGCCAGGATGGCTTGACATGGGGCTGCCCTTGAAAACCACCCAAAAGCTACAGCTGGTCCAGAATGTAGCAGCATCTCAGGTTACAGGTGCAGATCATTACATATAAGTGACATCACTACTGCAAGAGCTATGTCTTTGTCAACCCTTTAAGGTAGACCAGGTCAGGAAACAGAAAACACAAGAACTATTGGAACTCTATTTCACTGTTACAGGATATAATAACAGAAGCTTGAAAGCCTGGCAGAGATTCTCTCATATACTAAAGAGAATCAAGGCAAAACTATCTTCCTCACTCCCTCCTATCTGGGCTGAGCTGGTACTTACAGAAGAGTTGTTGAATTCCTTTTTCAAGGCCATCTCCATACTCCCCTACAAGCTGCATGGTTATTGGTTGAATTCTGGGTGCAATTGAAGATGCTGGTTGTCCTTTTAAAGCCTAGCATGACATAGGACCTTGGCATCTTCAAGATCCCCTGTTCCCTCTAATATCTGCCTATCAAGTAAGATCTGGGAGGAGTCCCTCTGGATTCCTGTGCCAAGAGAGTGTTGACACCAGTGGCTGCAGGGGCAGGCTTTCTCCATTGTGGCCTCCCTTCTTTGGACAGTATACTCCGGAGATTAAACTTGAACCAGTCCTGTTGGGGCTGAGGAGGCCTCGGGGGAATGGTGTGACTTGAGCCCTTCTTCTTGGCATTGGTATGGATTTCAGTTTGTTGAAACCGATATGAAAGAATTGTTATTTTGTGTTTGTTTTAATGTTTTTACTGTACTTGAAAATTTAAGCCTATTAATTAGTTCATGGTTGAAGCAGCTTATTGAGTAAACAACCCAGCAAAAAAATAAATAAATAACATCCTTTCTCCTGGAAACTCCTCTTAAATCAGAGGTTGGAGGAGAATCTTAGTTCTTTCTTTCTCCTCCTTCCCACATCTTATACCTTCTTGCTCCTTTTCCCTCAAAGTTCTGACAATAATTTCCAGAAGAACAAAAGCTCTGGAAAGGGAAGGGATAAGGACAATCTCTTTTTGTTATGTGCTAAAAGTACCTCTCCCCCAAAAACACGTTGATTTATAGGTCTGAACTGGCAGTGTGCCATCTGGCATAAGGGCTGACAGACAGGCTAGAACAGTGAGGTTTTATTGCCTACTTATACACCACAGCAGGTCATTATTATTAATATTCCCATTCCACAGATAAGGAACATGGGAGCTATGCCTAAGAGGAAGGGCTTACCAAAGACCAGCTCACAAGCTTAATAACAGATGAGATAAATATAATAATTGTTCAGACAAATAGTCATGAAGCTGAAACTGTAATTTGGATTTATTCCTAAGTCCGGTTCTGCGCATATAACATAAAGCATTTTTGAGTACCATTTTTCTTGTAACCTGTTCATATTCTTTTACCAGATCTGCAGGCTTAAGACAGGCTTGATATAATGGTATGTGGGAATGACCTTGGGAGACAGGAGGAAGAACTGCAGACTAGACAATGGTCAAAACAAGCAGCAGCTGAGTTCACAGAAGGAATGGGGGCATGGCAAACTCTCAGAAGGGACCCTCTGAGGAGATGTACTTTCAGACTTGCAGGATTCTGTTAATGTAACCTTACAATAATGTTAGAGGTAATACTTCTGGGTGTGCTTCTTGTCTGGAATAACTCCATCACTAGAAGCTCTACATTATATATGAATTTCTGCCAACTTCACAGATAAAGATGCACTAAAATTCACCTTGAAAGGGCAGTAGTACAGAGCTACATCCCATATTCTGCAACATAGAGCAAAGGGTCTTCCACTTGATTTCTTGCCCTCTGCATCCTTCTTTGCATTCTCAAATCTGATCCAGGAAACCTCTGTTGATGTGACCCATAAAGACTTAGTATGAAGAGAACGACTTAAAAGAAGAACTACAGAGTTCAGGACTGTGGAGAAGGGAAAACACCAGCCTCTTTTGAGTAAACCACAGCAGTATCTGTAAACTCAGTGCCTGTTGCGCATAAAGCCTATTCTGATGAAGGAGCAGGTAACGGTTTTGGAAAAGAAGGTTGCAAGAGATGGCAGGTGCCAGAAGACAACAAACAGAAGCCTGCAGAGAAGGCACCTGCTGGATTGTCCTTATCAGGCCTGTATAAACAAACTCCCCCATCTTTCTATGCTGCCTGGCTGGGACTCAGCTCATTGCCCAGGCAGAGAAGAGAGCTGGTTCCTCAAGCTCGAAAGCCTTACTTGGAAGGAAGGAAGGAAGGAAGGAAGGAAGGAAGGAAGGAAGGAAGGAAGGAAGGAAGGAAGGAAGGAAGGAAGGAAGGAAGGAAGGAAGGAAGGAAGGGACCAGAGACTACCTGAGCAAGGAGTTCCTTTTAGGGCCACAGCAGAGGCCGGAAGGCTTATTGAGATGGTTGGAGTGAGAGCAGGAGAACAAGTCTCAAACTGCTGCTACTAGAGCAGTTTAATTCCTTGGCTAAGCATTTCATTTTCAGCATTATCTTGAGTTCTTGGTTTGGACTGTTCCAAAGGGTCTATTTTTGTTTTCAACCTTTGCCCCGGAATGGATTGAAGGGAATAAACTTCAGCAGGTTCTCTACACCTTTGGAGAGTCCAGTGTTTGCCTTCTGTTACTCGCTAGTCAGCTCCCCACCTGTCTGTCTATAAGGGTCTCTGCCACAAGGACATCCTATCAGAAGGCAGCATCTTTGGTTTCAACCTTTTTTTCTCCCTAGAACTAAAACATACAATGTAAAATATTTTTAAACTTGGAGCATATAATTAGTGCCAAATTCTTTATATTTACATCTTAAATATTCATTTCATGCACTTTAACCATAATATTAATAGCAATGACATAAACTGTCAGCTTGTTAAAATGAAGCATTTAAGATATAAAATGAGCCTCCACCCCCAATTATGGGTTCACCAAGAAGAAGAAAAAATGTAATGAAGAGAGTTTATAAAAATGTTTTGACTATGAAAGGAATTAAGGCTTCTTTCAAAATATAACAATGAGAGCTGTATACTAGGGCTTTGAAATCTTGGGGACATGGATCATAGGGAAGAGCTCCATTACTAAACTGGTGAAAGCTGAGGAATTACAATTTTGTTATCTGAAACTTGTACTCATTAGGGTTTTTTTCCTGCCCCAAATTATTTTCTTTTAAATGCCTAGCAGTAACAAGCTATATCAACAGGATAAATATATCTTGCTGTGTGTGCCAGCAAGTGGGAAAGCACTGCCAAACCAAAATTTGTTGAAAGACAAAATGTTTATTACATAATATTTATTTTTTGCAATATTTTCCTGGAAATTTGGATGTATTATCCAGAGTTTAATTTATCCTTATACATCTCTGTTCACTTCATTTATGTTTCAAATAAAGATTAATTTCATTTTTTTCATTCACTCCAGTGATATAACTTCACTTTGCAGACCTGCTTAGATTGAAACATATGTTTGGCATTTGCTAATTCTTTGTAGTAGCCATAATACCTTCTTATTTGATTTTCAATTCCTCTAAACTGGTAATTAGAAATTTAAAAATATTTTCTCATATTAAAAAGAAATTTGCTAGTGAATAGCAATATTGTTTTAAATAATTTGGGGAATAAATGCAATGCGTTTTGTTTATTTACACTGTTTCAATACCATCCTACAACAGAAGTTAAGAGGAGCATACTCTTAACTATTCTTAAAGTTATTTAATTTATCTTGACTTATAACTGATAATCTTCAGTGAACAAAGTTGAGTAACACTAGAATAACAAAAATATACAATAGTATTTTAAATCTCTGTTTATTAGTTCTGTTGTCCCTCATTTTTATTTATTTTATTAAATTTATATCCCACCTTTCCTCTAAAACAACAGTTCTCAAACATTTTGGCCTCAGGATTCCTTTTCATTCTTAAAAATGATTGAGGACCCCAAAGAGTTTTGGTTTATGTGGGTTATATCTAGCAATATGTATGTATTAGAAGTTAAAATTGAGAAATGTTAAAATATTTGACTAAAAATATTTATTTGACTTCACAGACTCCCTGAAAACATCTCAGAGACCCCTAGGGGACCCCAGACCACACTAAGAATCACTGCTCTAAAATATTGTTAAAATGACTAACAAAACCCCATATAAAATAAGGAATATATAACTGAAACCCTTAATGAACATTAAAAAATACATATGTAAGAAATAATAATACCCATTAGAACAAAACTTACATCAAAAGCAAATCAATTTAGCTAAGACTGTGCCATAAAGCTGTATATGATGTTCTTGCCATTAAGAACAAAAAGCCACTTAGATAATATCCAGAATTAATTATCAACAATGAATAGTAGCACCCAGTTGGATATCTCAATCCAGTTGCAATTTTGAATGTTTGGGATTCAATTTTACCTATTTCATATGGGTCAAAGACCAGGGTTACTACCTGTATCTAGCTGTATTTGTTTCTGGTAACAGTACACCATATATTATCTGCATTACATTTGGGCAACTGAAATACACTATATATAGAGGGCTACCTTTGAAAAGCATCAGCAAGCTTTTGTACAAGATACAGGGTGTCAAAATCCACTGAAATCTTCATCTATTATTTTGGTGCTTCAAAATCTGCACTAATTGTTTCAGATCCACTTCAAGATGTTGCTTTTAAAGGTCTAAACTGCTTATGACCTGGCTGTTAGTGCGACTGCATGTCATTTACATCCAGGAGAAGCCATTTTGAAGGTAACTTAACTCATAGAGGCTTGCCTGTTAAGCATGTAGTATACAGCTTTCTTCTGTCTTTATTCAGTCCCTTTCCTTCTTTAAAATGATCCTTTAAAAACTGGTTGTATGTTTTAAAGTCAGATTTTTTTTATGTTTTAAGTACTACAGTTTGGCAGTAGTCATAATACACATACATTATAATATTAATAAATAATGTGTTAGCTGCTTGAAAGGATATCTTTGGTTGGGAGATCCAGTACATTTTTAAATGAATTAGGTAACATCAAATACCTATTTACCATTAATCTTAGTTCTGATTAGATGTATACTGACTTCTAAAGTTTATTTTAGTAGCGTATCAGGATAATATAAAATTATTTCATTTAGAACTTGAATATGTTTTAATCTAAAGTTTTTGAAAGCCAGTTATAAATTTGTTGTTTATTCGTTTAGTCGCTTCCGACTCTTCGTGACTTCATGGACCAGCCCACGCCAGAGTTTCCTGTCGGTCGTCAACACCCCCAGCTCCCCCAGGGACGAGTCCATCACCTCTAGAATATCATCCATCCATCTTGCCCTTGGTCGGCCCCTCTTCCTTTTGCCTTCCACTCTCCCTAGCATCAGCATCTTCTCCAGGGTGTCCTGTCTTCTCATTATGTGGCCAAAGTATTTCAGTTTTGCCTTTAATATCATTACCTCAAGTGAACAGTCTGGCTTTATTTCCTGGAGGATGGACTGGTTTGATCTTCTTGCAGTCCAAGGCACTCTCATAATTTTCCTCCAACACCACAGTTCAAAAGCATCGATCTTCCTTCGCTCAGCCTTCCTTATGGTCCAGCTCTCGCAGCCATATGTTACTACAGGGAACACCATTGCTTTAACTATGCGAGCCTTTGTTGTCAGTGTGATGTCTCTGCTCTTAACTATTTTATCGAGATTTGTCATTGCTCTTCTTCCAAGGATTAAGCGTCTTCTGATTTCCTGACTGCAGTCAGCATCTGCAGTAATCTTTGCACCTAGAAATACAAAGTCTTTCACTGCTTCTACATTTTCTCCCTCTATTTGCCAGTTATCAATCAAGCTGGTTGCCATAATCTTGGTTTTTTTGAGGTTTAGCTGCAAACCAGCTTTTGCACTTTCTTCTTTCACCTTCATCATAAGGCTCCTCAGTTCCTCTTCGCTTTCAGCCATCAAAGTGGTATCATCTGCATATCTGAGATTGTTAATGTTTCTTCCAGAGATTTTAACTCCAGCCTTGGATTCCTCAAGGCCAGCTTGTCGCACGATGTGTTCTGCATACAAGTTGAATAGGTAGGGTGAGAGTATACAGCCCTGCCGTACTCCTTTCCCAATCTTAAACCAGTCCGTTGTTCCGTGGTCTGTTCTTACTGTTGCTACTTGGTCGTTATACAGATTCTTCAGGAGGCATACAAGATGACTTGGTATCCCCATACCACTAAGAACTTGCCACAATTTGTTATGGTCCACACAGTCAAAGGCTTTAGAATAGTCAATAAAACAGAAATAGATGTTTTTCTGAAACTCCCTGGCTTTTTCCATTATCCAGCGGATATTGGCAATTTGGTCCCGAGTTCCTCTGCCTTTTCTAAACCCAGCTTGTACATCTGGCAATTCTCGCTCCATGAACTGCTGAAGTCTACCTTGCAGGATCTTGAGCATTACCTTACTGGCATGTGAAATGAGTGCCACTGTTCAATAGTTTGAACATTCTTTAGTGTTTCCCTTTTTTGGTATGGGGATATAAGTTGATTTTTTCCAATCTGATGGCCATTCTTGTGTTTTCCAAATTTGCTGGCATATAGCATGCATTACCTTGACAGCATCATCTTGCAAGATTTTGAACAGTTCAGCTGGGATGCCGTCGTCTCCTGCTGCCTTGTTATTAGCAATGCTTCTTAAGGCCCACTCAACCTCACTCTTCAGGATGTCTGGCTCTAGCTCACTGACCACACCGTCAAAGCTATCCCCGATATTGTTATCCTTCCTATACAGGTCTTCTGTATATTCTTGCCACCTTTTCTTGATCTCTTCTTCTTCTGTTAGGTCCTTGCCATCTTTGTTTTTGATCATACCCATTTTTGCCTGGAATTTACCTCCAATGTTTCTAATTTTCTGGAAGAGGTCTCTTGTCCTTCCTATTCTATTGTCTTCTTCCACTTCCGCGCATTGCTTGTTTAAAAATAATTCCTTATCTCTTCTGGCTAACCTCTGGAATTTTGCATTTAATTGGGCATATCTCCCTCTATCACTGTTGCCTTTTGCTTTCCTTCTTTCTTGGGCTACTTCTAGTGTCTCAGCAGACAGCCATTTTGCCTTCTTGGTTTTCTCTTTCTTTGGGATGTATTTTGTTGCCACCTCCTGAACAATGCTGCCAACTTCTGTCGAGAGTTCTTCCGGGACCCTATCTACTAAGTCCAGTCCCTTAAATCTATTCTTCACCTCCACTGCATATTCCTTAGGAATATTAGTGAGCTCATATCTAGCTGATCTGTGGGTCTTCCCTAATCTCTTTAGTCTGATCCTAAATTGTGCAAGAAGAAGTTCGTGATCTGAACTACAGTCAGCTCCAGGCCTTGTTTTTACCGACTGTACAGATGTCCGCCACCTTTGGCTGCAAAGGATGTAATCAATCTGATTTCGGTGTTGTCCATCTCGTGAAGTCCATGTATAAGGCCGTCTCTTAGGTTGTTGGAAGAGAGTGTTTGTTATGAAGAGTGAATTGTCTTGGCAAAATTCTATCAGCCTATGTCCTGCTTCATTTTGTTCTCCCAGGCCATGCTTACCTGTAATTCCAGGTGTCATTTGACTGCCCACCTTAGCATTCCAGTCTCCTGTGATGAAAATAACATCTCTTTTAGGAGTGTTGTCCAGTAGGTGCTGCAGATCCTCATAGAACTGCTCTACTTCAGCTTCTTCAGCATTTGTGGTTGGGGCGTATATTTGGATCACTGTGATGTTAGATGGCTTGCCCTGAATTCGAATTGAGATCATTCTGTCGTTTTTTGGGTTGTATCCAAGCACTGCTTTAGCCACTTTACTATTAATTATGAAGGCTACTCCATTTCTTCTGTGGTCCTCTTGTCCACAGTAGTAGATCTGGTGGTCATTTGATGTGAAGTGGCCCATTCCAGTCCATTCCAGTTCACTGACGCCCAAAATGTCTATCTTTAATCTTGACATCTCACCAATTTGCCCTGGCTCATAGATCTTACATTCCAGGTTCCAATGGTGTGTTGATCCTTAGAACATCGGATTCGCCGTTCACCACCAGCACCGTCGGCCGCTAGCCGTCCTTTCGGCTTTGAGCTAGCTGCGTCATTACATCTGGGGCTAGTTGAGCTCATCCTCTGTTCCTCCCCAGTAGCATTTTGACCATCTTCCGACCTGGGGGTCTCATCTTCTGATGGTATACCGACATATCTCTGGTTGTACTGATCCATTTAGTTTTCACGGCAAGAATACTGGGGTGGGTTGCCATTACCTTCCCCAGGGATCGCATTTAGTCTGACCTCTCTGTCATGACCTTCCCGTCTTGGGTGGCCCTTCACAGTTTAGCTCATGGCATCATTGAGGTGTTCAAGCTCCAGCACCACGACAAGGTAACGATCCTTTGCTGAAGCAGTTATAAATACAATCCTAAAATGATTTACAGCCGCAAGGGAATTTGAGGAAATATAAAGGAAATAAGGAAATATAATCATCTGAGAAAAAGACTTCAGTTTTTAAAATGATAGGTCGATCTTCTGTATATGAATCTGTCCCAAATTTTCCATCCTGACTTTATGTATGTCTAGTATGAGGCTTTTAATCACTTATCATTTATTCCTGAAATTGTTGGCTGAACAATTTATTTATTCCTGAAATTGATGGAGAACCACAGCAAAATGTTCAGTAGTCCAGTGATGTTTCCAGATTCAGCTACATTTTACAGTTAATTATTTTTGCCTTAATGATCAGATCGCTTTGCATATATAGGCTGAGAGGAATATGTAATATTAAGTCTGAAACATACAATTAGAATGATATCAAGAGAGAAGATATTATCTTCTAAATATGGGGCTAAATTTCTCACTCTGATGAAAATAATGTTAATGTTTTCTACTACAGATTAAAGTTACTATGGTAACTAATCATTTTGGCTGGGTGAAGAGGTTGAATTCAACTGTCCCCTTTTCGAATGTTAATTTTTGCACCTGGGAGGAAGAACTTGCTTGGACTTGTTTTAGTTTCTGTTTCCCTTCTGTGTAGGCATGTAGAGAGTTTAAGCAGCTCTCACTGAGAGCCTGTAATGAATGCAGATGTTTTGCTTTCTGTAAATAAAATTATTTTTATAGAAATGCCTGGTGTGTGACTTTTCTGATCTCTCCTGGACTAAAGGCTTTCCTAGCAATCTGCCAACAGGTTATGTGCCCAGTAAACAGCCCAGTAAGCCCAGTAAAACCCAGAGAGAATAGAGAGATCAGCTCCACACCTCATGCACAATTTAAAGGCAGGTAGCAAAGACCTGTGAAGATTTTCTTTGGAGCCACCTGGAGATTTTCCAGCAACTGCCGGCCTACAGGACAAAGAAGCCAGCTGAGGTGACTTGCAAAAGAAGGAAGAAGCCATGGCTACCTCCCAGCTCTCAGCGATGCCTCTGGAGTGCCTATCAGAGACCAACTATTTGAATATGGAGATGGAGATGTATCTTCACAGAGAGAATCTTTGGCTGCCAATTGGTGAGCAAACCCCCCAAAATCCCAGTGCTGAATGGCTGAGACAGGATGAGCGGGCTAGAGCCACCATTATCCTGGGAGTTGAGGACAATCAGCTAGTCCACGCACGAGGTATGCAGTCTGCAAAGCAACTTTGGGATGCTTTAAGAGACTTGTATGTAAAGGCAACAGCAGGGAGTAAAGTTACCCTGACAAAAAAGCTGTACAAAGCCTACCTTGCAGAAGGAGATAGCCTTCCTGAGCACCTGCATTATATTCAGCAGCTGTTTGTTGAGTTGCAGGAGAGAGGGATGGAATTTACACCTCTCACAAAATCCTATATCCTCCTGTCCTCACTGAATGAAACGTGGGACACACTGATTTGTACCCTGGAGGCTATGCCTGAAGCAGACCTCACCCCATCATGTTACACAGCGCTTACTCGCTGAATGGGAGAAGAGAGAGAAAAGATCCCCCCCCCCATCTCTTCTGGAAAGCTACAGTACCAGAAAACAAGGGAAAAGAAGGGAAAGGAAGCTGAGGCCACAGTACTAGCCAGCCAGCGATGCTTCACCTGTGGTTCAGCTGGACATTTGCAGAAAGACTGTGCCTTGAGACCCAACAGTAAAAAGACAGAGAAGAAGAGCACAAGGGCAACACAGAAGAAGGCTCTTCAGACAACCCAAATTGCACAGGTTGCTGAGAAGGGTAATTCTGATGTATGGGTGTTAGATTCTGGGGCCAATTGTCATTTATGTAATTGTAAAAGCTCTTTTGTGTCACTGTCTAAAACTGAAAGACAAAGTGTATCTTTGGCTGATGGGTCTGTGACCAAAATTATGGGACAAGGTGACTTGTATTTATCCTGCTTGGGAGAAACTGTAAAAGGTGTTTTGTATGTGCCAAATTTACAATCAAACCTTTTATCTGTGGCACAATTGGCTGCAACAGGGTATATCATAACATTTAAGAAAAATGGTTGTGAGATACGTAAAAATGGAAAATTGTGTCCTACTGGTATATTAAAAGACTCCTTGTACATTGTGCAAAATGCAAGGAAGCCAAGCTGCAAGGCTGCAGTTGGCAACACTCCATATCATGACCAATGTGTACACCTGATGCACAGGTCATGCTAATTTCAAGTATATAGCACAAATGCCACAGCTGTGTGCTGACCTAAAGATAAAACCCTGTGATAAATACTTAGACTGTGTAGTTTGCAAAGAATGAAAAACACTAAAAGCTCCTGTGAGTAAGCACAGTGACAGAGTTACAACTAGACCTTTGGAAATTGTACACTCTGACATTATTGGTCCTTTTGCTCCAAGTCTTGGACAAGCAAGGTATGCAATGGCCATCATTGATGATTTCTCAAGATACACATTTATCTACATCTTAAAACATAAAGATGAGGCATTTGAGAAATTTAAAGGTTTTGTGACATGGGCAAATAGAAAATCACCTAGGCCTGTATCTGCAGTCCAATGTGATAGAGGAGGAGAGTACCTTTCTCACAAATTCAGAAGGTTCCTAATGGAAAAAGGGATAAAGAAACAAATTCTTTCTAACCCTTACACCCCTCAGCAAAATGGTGTTGCTGAAAGAAAGGGCAGAACCTTGCAAAATGCAATGGAATGCATGCTTAAAGATTCCCATTTATCTTTTAAGTATTGGGGAGAGGCAATATCTACTGCCTGTTATGTACAAAACAGATTGTATAACTCTGTGATTCAGGACACTCCATTCCATTTGTTTTATGGTGTGAAACCAAAGGTAAACCATCTTAGAGTGTTTGGTAGCACTGCTTGGGTTCATATTCCAAAACAACAGAGAAGGAAAGGAGGCCCCACAACAAAGAAAGCCATCTTTGTTGGCTATGAACAAAGCCAAAGGAGCTACAAGTTCATAATGGGAGAGAAATTAATAATTAGCAAAAGCGCTTCTTTTGCTGAACAAAACTGGGGGAGATTAAACTCTAGCTCTCCAGTTGATCTGACCACAAGAGAACAGCAAGGACTTGCTGATGGTAATCTTTTGCCTGATGAGGACATTAAACCAGAAAAGCAAACTGAAGATCTGTCTGATGAGACAGGTGCTTCTCAGGAAAGTGATAGGAGTCAAAATTTAAGCCCTGTATTACCTCGCAGATCTCAGAGAAGTAATAAAGGTGTTCCCTCATCACGTTTTCAGGCTGAAACAGTAAAGGCTTTTCACATATTCACAGAACCTGAGTCTTTAGAGCAAGTGAATGCTTTACCACCTGAGATTGCACAAAATTGGCATTCTGCCATGCAACAGGAATTAGCATCCTTGAAAGAAAATAAAACATGGAAACTGGTAAATCTTCCTCCCAATGAACGCTGTCTAGGTTGTAGATGGGTTTTCAAACTGAAAAGGGATGCTGATGGCAAAATCCAAAAATATAAAGCAAGGTTAGTTGCAAAAGGGTTCACTCAAAGGAAAGATTTAGACTTTGAGAAGACTTTTGCACCAGTTACTAAAGGTGAATCAATTAGATTACTGTTAAAAGTTGCTGCACTGAAAGGAATGTCAGTTAACCACTATGACATTCAAATTGCATTTCTCTATGGTGATTTAGACCACAAATTATACATGCAGCAGCCTCCTGGCTATGAAAAAGGGGAGAATCTAGTCTGTGAACTGCAGAAGTCAATCTATGGGTTAAAACAAGCTGCTAGATCCTGGAACCAAAAATTAGAAGAAAAACTGCAGAATTTTGGTTTTGAAAAAGGAAAAGCAGATCCATGTGTATATATGAAGAAAGACAAACAAGGCTGTATGTATCTGTGCATTTATGTTGATGATTTGCTGCTGTTCACACCAACAGAAAAACAAAGGCTTGATTTTGAAGCCTGCATGAAAAGCCATTTCACATTAAAAAGCCTTGGAATTATAACAACCTACGTTTAGAAATACACAGGAAGAAGGATGGTAGCTTTCTGTTAAACCAAAGGGGAGATAACGTTAAAATAATGTGAATGGAAAGACAGAGTTGTCAAAGAAAATTGGTTGGCATCTTATTCTGTAGTATAAAAAGGGGAGTGTTAATGTTTTCTACTACGGATTATAGTTACTATGGTAACTAATCATTTTGGCTGGGTGAAGAGGTTGAATTCAACTGTCCCCTTTTCGAATGTTAATTTTTGCACCTGGGGGGAAGAACTTGCTTGGACTTGTTTCAGTTTCTGTTTCCCTTCTGTGTAGGCATGTAGAGAGTTTAAGCAGCTCTTACTGAGAGCCTGTAATGAATGCAGATGTTTTGCTTTCTGTAAATAAAATTATTTTTATAGAAATGCCTGGTGTGTGACTTTTCTGATCTTTCCTGGGCTAAAGGCTTTCCTAGCAATCTGCCAACAAAGAAGAAAAGATAATACTTATTTTAAATAAAGGGCAGGAGAAACTAGACCAATTTGCCTAATTACAGGAAATGAAATAGCACTGCAAGAACTATACATCTTTGTATTGTTTCCAATAAAATAATATTTAACTGAGTTCATATAATCAAGTTTTGAGATAAGAGATACTTCACCACTGAAATGATATTTGCTATTCTTAGTCGTGTCATAAGGGTATCTGATTTTCTTTACAATCATGAATACAATTTCATTCATAGCCCCAAATACTGTTGCCCCAAATTCTACTGTGTTTACAGAGCAACTTCAGATCAGTTTTGCTAGTTTCCTACATGATAAAGAGCTTGCACAAATCCACCTGCAAGAATGTTTTCTTGAACAGCCTCCCCATTAGCAAAGTGAGAAATGTTCCCTCTATGTACAGTCACACTAAATTTGTTCACCCAGGAAAAGTAGTTTCCATGCACTCTTTCATCTTTTGCCTATGCACTCTAAGGAAAGTAACTTGTTTATATAGTGTAGGTAATTCTATGCTTTGCCAGGCATCTTACGTTAAATATTCAGGCCTGAGGGAAAGCTCAGCAGAACAGATTGAGTAGACAGGTCAAAGATCAATCTTTAGGGCCCATGTTCCAATACAACTATGGATTCTCATTCAAGAGAAAGTCTTTTGCTTTGCTGTTAGCTTACACTGTTGCCTATTTAGTCTCAGATTAAGTTTTTTAATCCAGCTATACTGAAAAAGAAAATTTAAGGGTACCAACTGTAAGATATGGAAAAATACAATTTGTAAAAAATAAGGAAGATCTATATATATAGCCATATAAGGCAATAACATATAGATCATGGTTGGGGGAGATTTTAAGGTGTAAATACTAATATTAGGTAATAGCAAAGAAGCAATATGTGTAAAAAGTTTAAGCTAGTAAGTAACACAATGTTAAATAATTAAACTAACACGAAGACAGAAAGAGATAGTAGGGAAAGCTCACCAAATGATAAGAACTAAGATTTAAATGGTAAAAGCCTTGGGATAATGAGGTGGAAACTGGCAGGCTTACGAATAAGGTAACAACTTAGAATACTTTCAAAAGGAACAAAGGGAAGAAATGGGCCTAATTAAAAGCTTAGCATTCAGATGTCTTGTACGAAGGCTCCAGGATGTGCTAAGCAAGGAGATAGCGTAAATGTCACCATATGAGAAATTGGCCTATAAAGACTTCAATGTGTGAAAACCTTGGAATGTTTTAAATGTTTCAAAATGAGGCTTTTACAAGCGTAAGCAAAATAAGATAGAGGGGTCCGGGGGATGAGGCGGTCGGAAGATTGTGCATCTGAGAGTACCCAGCCAATGGGGAAACAGGCCAGAAAAGTGTGAGGGGAGGCGAAACAGGGAAAGGTATAAGAAAGTGTGTATCTGTAATTTTGGGTGTGGCATCTCCCCTTTCGATCAGACTCTGCGTAGCCTGGTCAAGGTGTCCACCGCGCTTTGCAAACCGCTCAAATAAAGTAAGTTCCTTTTCAGAGATCTCTGGTCCGGGTTTCTCATTATTTTTATATCTAACACAACTATTAACTATTCCATTGACTCTTTACTACCAAAGAATACCTGTTATTTCCTCCAACCTGTTTTTACTCAGAAGTATATAGATTTTGCTAGCCAAGGATACTAAAAGACAATAAAACAGCATCCTACTAATAGGAAACATATTCCTGTTCTCTTAAGCAATGCAAACAGCCAGTTTCACATAAAAGCAATTACATTTATCATTTTACTCTGAATTGATTTTGAAAAATGTTTCAAGTTCATGTGAAAGCTGAAGGAGAACAGCAAATCCAGAAGAATCAAGCTGCACATGCATAATCAAGGCAGCACCATTCTGCAGTAATTCAGAATAAATGCATTAGGGACAGTATGACAATATAAAGTATGATAGTACTAAAAAAGTATAGGAGTTTCTAGAAAGTATTCAAATCCAAACTGAAAAATATGGACTGCCATTGAAAAGACTAGGCCTCTAGTGGAATAATTAAATGAATTACTAATATGGCTTCAAATTTACTTTCAAAACGTGAATTGGAATACACAGCCATGTGACTCTTTAAAACACCTGTGTTTTTTCCTGGGATGGCATGGCAGCAGTGGAAGAACAGCCACACAATCCAAGGAAAAGACATGGCTGTTTTAAAGAGTTGCAGATGCTTTAAAGAGTTCTTCATTCACACTTCCACATACTTCAAATAACTTTTCCAAATTACTTCTGAGGCACTGTGTAGCTCTAATATTTTTTAGTTCAGCCCTCCCTTATCTGCTTTCCCTCAAGATATTTTGGAACTACAATTTATTTACTGTACTGCTGTTGATCTTCAGCAAAGGATCGTTACCTTGTCGCGGTGCTGGAGCTTGAGCACCTCAATGATGCCATGAGCTAAACCGTGAAGGGCCACCCAAGACGGGAAGGTCATGACAGAGAGGTCAGACTAAATGCGATCCCTGGGGAAGGTAATGGCAACCCACCCCAGTATTCTTGCCGTGAAAACTAAATGGATCAGTACAACCAGAGATATGTCGGTATACCATTGGAAGGTGAGACCTCCAGGTCGGAAGATGGTCAAAATGCTACTGGGGAGGAACAGAGGATGAGCTCAACTAGCCCCAGACGTGATGACGCAGCTAGCTCAAAGCCGAAAGGACGGCTAGCGGCCGACGGTGCTGGTGGTGAACGGCGAATCCGATGTTCTAAGGATCAACACACCATCGGAACCTGGAATGTAAGATCTATGAGCCAGGGCAAATTGGATGTGGTTATTGGTGAGATGTCAAGATTAAAGATAGACATTCTGGGCGTCAGTGAACTGAAATGGACTGGAATGGGCCACTTCACATTAAATGACCACCAGATCTACTACTGTGGACAAGAGGACCACAGAAGAAATGGAGTAGCCTTCATAATTAATAGTAAAGTGGCTAAAGCAGTGCTTGGATACAACCCAAAAAAACGACAGAATGATCTCAATTCGAATTCAGGGCAAGCCATCTAACATCACAGTGATCCAAATATACGCCCCAACCACAAATGCTGAAGAAGCTGAAGTAGAGCAGTTCTATGAGGATCTGCAGCACCTACTGGACAACACGCCTAAAAGAGATGTTATTTTCATCACAGGAGACTGGAATGCTAAGGTGGGCAGTCAAATGACACCTCGAATTACAGGTAAGTATGGCCTGGTAGAACAAAACGAAGCAGGACATAGGCTGATAGAATTTTCCCAAGACAATTCACTCTGCATAACAAACACTCTCTTCCAACAACCTAAGAGACGGCTTTATACATGGACTTCACCAGATGGACAACACCGAAATCAGATTGACTACATCCTTTGCAGCCAAAGGTGGCGGACATCTGTACAGTCGGTAAAAACAAGGCCTGGAGCTGACTGTAGTTCAGATCACGAACTTCTTCTTGCACAATTTAGGATCAGACTAAAGAGATTAGGGAAGACCCACAGATCAGCTAGATATGAGCTCACTAATATTCCTAAGGAATATGCAGTGGAGGTGAAGAATAGATTTAAGGGACTGGACTTAGTAGATAGGGTCCCGGAAGAACACTGGACAGAAGTTGGCAGCATTGTTCAGGAGGCGGCGACAAAATACATCCCAAAGAAAGAGAAAACCAAGAAGGCAAAATGGCTGTCTGCTGAGACACTAGAAGTAGCCCAAGAAAGAAGGAAAGCAAAAGGCAACAGTGATAGGGGGAGATATGCCCAATTAAATGCAAAATTCCAGAGGTTAGCCAGAAGAGATAAGGAATTATTTTTAAACAAGCAATGTGTGGAAGTGGAAGAAGACAATAGAATAGGAAGGACAAGAGACCTCTTCCAGAAAATTAGAAACATTGGAGGTAAATTCCAGGCAAAAATGGGTATGATCAAAAACAAAGATGGCAAGGACCTAACAGAAGAAGAAGAGATCAAGAAAAGGTGGCAAGAATATACAGAAGACCTGTATAGGAAGGATAACAATATCGGGGATAGCTTTGACGATGTGGTCAGTGAGCTAGAGCCAGACATCCTGAAGAGTGAGATTGAGTGGGCCTTAAGAAGCATTGCTAATAACAAGGCAACAGGAGACGACGGCATCCCAGCTGAACTGTTCAAAATCTTGCAAGATGATGCTGTCAAGGTAATGCATGCTATATGCCAGCAAATTTGGAAAACACAAGAATGGCCATCAGATTGGAAAAAATCAACTTATATCCCCATACCAAAAAAGGGGAACACTAAAGAATGTTCAAACTATCGAACAGTGGCACTCATTTCACATGCCAGTAAGGTAATGCTCAAGATCCTGCAAGGTAGACTTCAGCAGTTCATGGAGCGAGAATTGCCAGATGTACAAGCTGGGTTTAGAAAAGGCAGAGGAACTAGAGACCAAATTGCCAATATCCGCTGGATAATGGAAAAAGCCAGGGAGTTTCAGAAAAACATCTATTTCTGTTTTATTGACTATTCTAAAGCCTTTGACTGTGTGGACCATAACAAATTGTGGCAAGTTCTTAGTGGTATGGGGATACCAAGTCATCTTGTATGCCTCCTGAAGAATCTGTATAACGACCAAGTAGCAACAGTAAGAACAGACCACGGAACAACGGACTGGTTTAAGATTGGGAAAGGAGTACGGCAGGGCTGTATCCTCTCACCGTACCTATTCAACTTGTATGCAGAACACATCATGCGACAAGCTGGCCTTGAGGAATCCAAGGCTGGAGTTAAAATCTCTGGAAGAAACATTAACAATCTCAGATATGCAGATGATACCACTTTGATGGCTGAAAGCGAAGAGGAACTGAGGAGCCTTATGATGAAGGTGAAAGAAGAAAGTGCAAAAGCTGGTTTGCAGCTAAACCTCAAAAAAACCAAGATTATGGCAACCAGCTTGATTGATAACTGGCAAATAGAGGGAGAAAATGTAGAAGCAGTGAAAGACTTTGTATTCCTAGGTGCGAAGATTACTGCAGATGCTGACTGCAGTCAGGAAATCAGAAGACGCTTAATCCTTGGAAGAAGAGCAATGACAAATCTCGATAAAATAGTTAAGAGCAGAGACATCACACTGACAACAAAGGCCCGCATAGTTAAAGCAATGGTGTTCCCCGTAGTAACATATGGCTGCGAGAGCTGGACCATAAGGAAGGCTGAGAGAAGGAAGATTGATGCTTTTGAACTGTGGTGTTGGAGGAAAATTCTGAGAGTGCCTTGACTGCAAGAAGATCGAACCAGTCCATCCTCCAGGAAATAAAGCCAGACTGCTCACTTGAGGGAATGATATTAAAGGCAAAACCGAAATACTTTGGCCACATAATGAGAAGACAGGACACCCTGGAGAAGATGCTGATGCTAGGGAGAGTGGAAGGCAAAAGGAAGAGGGGCCGACCAAGGGCAAGGTGGATGGATGATATTCTAGAGGTGACGGACTCATCCCTGGGGGAGCTGGGGGTGTTGACGACCGACAGGAAGCTCTGGCGTGGGCTGGTCCATGAAGTCACGAAGAGTCGGAAGCGACTAAACGAATAAACAACAACAACAACTGCTGTTGATGCTCATGCCAGCTGGAAACTGTCATCCCTAAGCACCTCAAGGGGCCCAAATCAACAGAATCTGTGTAATATTACAATGCTTTTCTCTGCCCGTGATATCTCTGCCGAATGCATAGTAATAGAGGAAAATGCATGTTATGAAAGAATCTATTAGAACCTAATTTGCTCTTATGAAGAATGGAAGCCAATGAATACCTGCCGTAGTTTAATTTTCAGATGAGATCTCAATAGTTAATACTTCAAACTTTCTAAGCTATCCTGCTGAGTTAAAAGTCCTATTCACTCATCCAGAAAATTATATTAGAATAAATGTGCTGTCACACTGATGATCCCTGTGTGTCCCTTTTGCATTTATTTTGAATTGCTGCAGAATGGGGCTGCCTGATTATGCACATGCAGCATATGCTACATAGAAATCTCGATTCTTCTGGATTTGCTGCATCCTCTCTTTAGCACATCGCCATCCAATGAGAAATACATCTGCCAATCATTGCAGTGCAGCAGGAATGGGGTGGTCTGACTTCAGGGCTCTGTCATATTTAGTCCCCTTTTATGCCCCTTCTACACCTCATTCTGCCACAACCTGAACTTAATTGATTGGAACTGAGTCACAAGCAGAATTTTTATTTAGGATTTGTCTTCTTTCATTTCCTTTCCTAATATACATAACACATGACAACTTACAGTGCCTCTGTGTTCTGTTCAAGATGCAAAGATAGAGGGGATGGTCCCATCATTCAACTGTTCTATTCTGTCAGCCTTCTGGTAAAGCCATAAGGGCCATAGGGTTAAAATACTTGCAGTACTATCAGCTGAGCAGTTCAGTACTAGCGTGAGACCATCATTTATATTAATGGCTGCAGATTGTTTCCACCATTCAATACAGGATTTTAAATGGTGACATCCGCGTGCTAAATTTTCAGCAGGTATGAATAGACAAGGGGCTGAAGCAGGAACTATTTGAATGAAGCTACAGCAGGGTTGCTAAAGGATAGAAATGGAACCCTTGAGCTAAAAAATAAAGCTCTACTAGCCTTACAGAAATCTGAAGGACCACTGAAACAGTGTTGCTGTGTCAGTTCTTTAATGAGACTACAGCAAAGGGATGGCACAGCACAAACCATAAAGGATGGGATATGCCCAAACCAGGCTGAAATGCCCAATTAGCACCTCTCTGATTCCATCCAGTACTGACTACACCTCTGATATAATGCATGATGAAGTGTAATGGATTTTATGAACCTTGCAGTTGTCACTGTCTTCAGTGGGAAAAAACTATTTTAATATTGGAGTACCAATGATGGCTTGGTCTGACCCATGAACTGCAGGTAACATGAAGGCAATGTCATGGAAACACAACAGAAGAATAATGTTTTGGAGACATGCTTATGCTATGTTAGGTACAAGAGGGGACATGACCTTACTTTCTGAAATAAAGACACTTTTTGAGATAAGGATCTTTTGGTACTTTTATTTTCTGACTATCAGATTCCTCCAGATGAAATTAACCAACAAATAATACAGTATTTTACTAGATGAGAGACTTACTTTGTTAAGAACTACTCCTACATAGCAAATTTAGATTGCAAAATGGAAAAAAAAACAAACCAAGTCTTTTAACTGCTGAAAATACAATCAAAGCAATCTGTGAATAAGTACCAAACATGAGTTAAAATAATGAATAGAGTGCTTTTATTACTGATTTGTACCAAACAGAAAGACTTAAATGTTATGGGAAAGAATGACGAAAAAGTAAGATAAAGTACTCTTTGCAAATCAGAGATCTGAGGATAATTTTGCCAAAGACATCTTGTAGTGGCCCAGTCTGACCAACAATATATGTAAACCAAATAAACCAGCTTCCCAGAGGTACAGTGCTTTGCCAAAGAAAGCAGAGTCAGGTAGAAGCTATAAACAGCTGAGAGACCTATAAACCTTACACTCTAATTTGTTTTGAACACATGAGAAAGCACAATGATTTACAAAGAGTCTTCCAATTTAACCTACCCACACATTGAGTCTGTTTCAAATCTACTTAGGACCAAATGTCAGAGCACTGACATTGCTTCGTTATTTATAGGCTTAAGAATTAATGTGAGAGCAATTTCCTATGCAAACTGCTAAGGAGTCTTCGTTTCTGTCCTTGAAAAAATAACGAAGGTCTTGATAACTTCATTCACTGAAAGCTTTTGGTTGTTGTGAGAGACCTTGGGGTATCAATAAATTGTTATTTGTATAACAATAAAGCCAGGTCCCTTTTCCACAGGTTTTCTTTCTCAAAATCTGCTGATTTCTCTTCATTATATCAAAAAGACACAGCACTAGAAAAGGGCACAAATGGCCTATTGAGATTTTTCACTAAATTTCTGAGCAGAGAAATTGAGCGGATGAGGTCCAAATTCTTCCAGGAGAAGAAAAATTCTCCAACAATTTCTAGTAGCAGACTACAACTTAGTGTGACAGGAGTACTGCTACTGGAAAAGCCAAACAGAAGTTCTGTGGAGATTAAACTGAAAGGTGAGAAGCCAGGGAGAGAGGATTGCACAATAAAAAAATGTCCTTTGGCCATCTGTCACAAAATGAATGAAAGAACAATTGACTCTACCCTGAGAATTTTTTTAAAAGTTTTTTTTTCTCTTTTTAAGCAAATTGTTTCACCAAACTTAATGCTAAGCTAAAAGGGGAAAAAGTCAATGAGTTCTCTTCCTGACTACGTATCAGGACAGTGAAACCTTGATTTAATGGACCTTGATACAACATGCAACAGACCAGATTTCTACAATTTAGATCATTTGTGCAATGATATCATGCAAATTATAAGGTGGCGCTGCGGGTTAAACCGCTGAGCTGTTGATCGGAAGGTCGGCGGTTCGAAACCGCGCGGCGGGGTGAGCTCCCGTTGTTAATCCCAGCTCCTGCTCACCTAGCAGTTCGAAAACATGCAAATGTGAGTAGATCAATAGGTACCGCTTCGGCGGGAAGGTAACGGCGTTCCGAGTCGTCATGCTGGCCACATGACCCGGAAGTGTCTATGACAACGCCGGCTCTAAGGCTTAGAAACGGAGATGAGCACCGCCCCCTAGAGTCGGATTCGACTGGACTTTACGTCAAGGGAAACCTTTACCTTTACCTTTATCATGCAAATTATATAAAATAAGGGAAAGGATATAATCTGCATCATTGGTATAATGATGTCATTGCAATGATATTCATGAGTAAACACTTTGAGAAATGGTGCAGTAATCTGTCTGATCCTGTTCATCCACTTACATTAACTTTGCCAAGAATGCAATTTTTTCCTAGTTCACTGTTCTTTCTCACTACATATGCACAGTAACTGATTTCCCATTAAAAATCATCACTTCAAGGGTTCAGTCAGTCTTTAATTAGGTCCAGGACTGACTGGTTCTTCTTTCAGTCTACTGTACTTTTTGTAACCATTTCCAAATCTACAATTTAAAGGTACTAATCTTCTTTTCTTTGCTCTTTCTCAGTGCCCAGCTTTCATTCCTGTACCTTAACACTAGAAAAACACTAGAAAAACCTGTATCTTAATATTTTGATTTTTTTAAAGCACTGAAATGTACTTACTGTACATGATTCTCCCCAGGATTAAAATATTTTTTTTAAATTGTATGCTTTTATATTAATTTACAGTAAGGAGCCTGACAGTTTGGATTTTAATTGTGCATTATTCCTATCAAATAAAAAAATGGTTATGATGACTTCAATATAAGCAACTTGGTCTACCTTACTTGACTCTGATGTTGTCAGTTGTATCACATTTTCACTTTCTTCATCAGTGCTTCCTTCGTAATTTTCTTTTTCAACTGTACTTCCTGACGCAACCACTGTGTCCCTAGAACAATACAAAGCTTTATCAAAAGACACCAGTATTGTAGAATATACAGAGTTCATAAACAAAAGGATGAAATGCCTTAAACAAAAACAAAAAAAAGAATGTTTCACTGGTTTTAATTAATATTTATAACATTGGGTAACATTTGTAATAGTAAATTACTTTTAGAAACACATTCCTTGTTGTAATGATGGGACTGAATATAGAAAAAAGGATAAACAGATTTGTGTCATTTCCAACCTTCTGATGTTCAGGAAACTATTGAAGGTTGTTCTCCCAGGCTTGGGGACTGGGTGATTGTAAAACCCCCGTTTGTCCTTTTCCCCGTTTTGCTTTGTTTTGATTCTTGTGGGTCTTGTTTTGAATACTCTGCTCTTCAGAGCAGTTGTATCAGCTCGGGCCTTCTAGAAAGGACCCCTTCTAGCCAGGTCCTTCTTTCACGCTGGCGACGCTGGGGCCTTCTTTCTCATGCCTGCCTTCCAAAACCTCGTGATAAGGCCACACATGATTTGGACAAGGGGTGGGCATGGCTTTGGGAAGAAAGCCTGGTGTGGCCAGCAGCTGCATCCCAAAGGGCCAGCTGGGTGCACCTCAGCAGTGGCAGGAAGAAGACAGTGAAGGACAGCTGGGGATGGCAAGGCTGGCAGGAGGCAAGCACAGGGTAGCCAAAAGTATGGGGGGAAATAGGCAGATGGGGGAGCTGAAGCGCCCCCATGGTTGTAAGTGCAGGTGGGCTGCCAAGTGCCCGAATTTTGATCATGTGACTGTGGCGGTGCTGTAACAGCCATAACTTTGGGGACTGGGCGTAACTACCATTAGTTCAGCACTGTCATAACTTTGGTCACTGAATGAATGGTGGTAACTCAAGAACTACCTGTATTTATTCCAGTTAGGTGTCTAGCTCTGGATTCATGTGACTCTTATTGTATTCCTGAAAGATGGAGTGTACACATGTAGCTCCTACCAGGAACATCTTAAACCAAAGGGGGGGTAACTGCACAAGCCACAAAAAGATGCAGCTGTTTCAAAATGTTCCTGTTGAGTATTTCATGTGTACTTTGAATCACAGTTTGTGCTTGGAATCCAGATTGCTGCATAGTCCTAATATCATTGGCATTACAATGCTATTGTTACTCTAAAGCTCTGCTCAACATTTAGTAGTTCAATATTTTCAGAATCATAAATGATTACAGAGGGGCTTTATCCAGAAGCCAGCTACTTTCTTTCAAGTGGAAACAAATCTTCAAGTCTCATTAAGGAAAATGGCCACTTTTAGGCCCTATTGTTAGGTTCAATAGTTTCTATGTCAGCTCTAGTATTTTTACTGAATTTATAGGGAATAAACTTTATCTTCAATTAGACTGCTCCAGCCAGTTACAGATGCATAAGCACAACATTTTAAAGAGAAAATAGCCTCTCGTTGACTAATTATTTTATTATTAAAAAAGATAGATGAAATTTTGGTAAATAAATTAAATAAATGTATTAAATAATTAAACAGAATGCTTCAAATAAACACTTCAATATAGTGCATTATTGCCATTCATGAGATTTAATAGCTGAGTTGCTAAAGGCATCTTCCACAGAACTAAATAATATATTACTTCACTTCAACGACACTCAGTCTCAACTTTGAAGCCTACACCAGATAAAGAACAGAGCTACATCTATTTCATGCATGATGTTTACCTAGTAGAAGGAAAGTAATAAATTATACCCTGCTTGTGCGGTTTCCGGGACTGTTTCTTCAGCTTCTTTTAAACATTTCTGTAAGCTTCTTATCTTTGCTTTCTTTTCATTGAGGACCAAGACAAATCGTTTATAAAGGTCAGCCTCCAGTTCTTCTTTAGCTTCAACACATTTTTGTAATCTTAAAAATAAATGCCTCTTTTAATTGCAAAATAAATAATAAGATTTTTTTTAAAAAAAATACATTGATGGCTTTCCTCAGCAGCTTAAATCAAAGTCACGGAGTACGGCAGAAATTATGAGTAGATGTGAATGAGAAGCACTATTATAAAAGGAAAATTACTTGATTACAACTTTCATTATAGATATTGGTATCATACATATTCATATATTTTATATTTTGGGAAGGTAATTATTTTAATAGGATATCAAAGATTATTTGCTGAAAGTTTTAGAATATCTGAGTGAAATCTGTATAACAGTTTATGAAAGAATCTGAAAACGCATTATATTTGGGTTTATACTGAATGCTGTCTGTTTACTCATGGAATGGATACTGATGGCATCCTGAAAAGTAAAGCATCTTCTTCTAGCATCTTACTTCTTGCAACAATACCTTTCAATCCCTCAGTGTCCCTGTGGGTTGGTAGTAAGCATCCTAAAGAGCTAGTTTGCCTGCCAGTAAATGAATTTGGGATTTAATCTGCCAGGGATAGCAACCATTGTATGAATTTTGTGAGTACTGTCACGTGTGTATCGGAGCCAATGGAGCCTCGTTCTGCTGTACAGTCTCATTAACTAGAAAATCGAAGTATTGCCAAACTTTCCAGAAGTGTAATCATTTGTCATGTTACTAAAGCAGCACCAGAAACCTCTGTCTTCATATAGTACTGGCAAGTTGTTTCTGCTGTTGGAGATTTAGCCATCAAAAACATCCATCCACAAAAGGAACTAAATATATGTGGTATACATACATAGGTATATGTACCTGTGTGTATGTGTGTGTTTTATGTGCAATTCCACATGCATCATCCTATAAGTAGATGCAAAATGCAATCCTGTAGTGAAATACTGTCATAGGATTTGGTACCACTGTCTTCCAATTTAAAAGCACATTTCTTCTTGTACATTAAATAATTTAAATCTGTTTAAAACATATATTTATGTCAAATGTATTTGGATCGTCACACACTAGCCCATGTCAGAATGTTAGGAAACATAGCTTTTACAGCTTTATCTATTAAGTGTTCATAAATGACAATTCATCCTATGAATTTATATGAACTTAGACTGTCCTGCTATGTGATATGGGTGTTCAATAGGTAATAAATAATTCATCTAATTTAAATGCAAATGACTGAGTATCATTACTGCAGAGATCAGTTCAGTAAATCTTGCCAGAAACATTAGAGGTACTAATCAACTACCTGCAGAACTTCTGTGCATAAATCAAGTTTTAATTACTTGGGGAGAGGTAAGAGAGAACTGCCCAGAAATGATAAAACTGCAAGTATCAATATGTAAATAAGTATCTCCATACAATACATCATGGGAGGATTCAAAGTCTTCAGCAGTACTTAAACAGTTGGAAAACATACTTCTATCTGTGATTTCACTGATAGAAGTAATTCAATAAAGGTCATATCCAATTTATTTAAATTAACTTCATTAATCCCCTGGTTTAGCATACAGCAATGTTACTATTTATTTATTTATTAATCATATTTATATGGCTGCCCATTTCACAGAACATGACTCTGCATGGCATACTATAAAATCATAAAATAATATCAAAACACACTACCATTAAAAACATTTAGGATATTATTAAAAGAGGCTAGTCCAGGGCATTGGATATTATGAACAGTGGAGCCACCTCAGCAGATCAGCATTCCATTGAATTGTTCAGCAGATCATGTTCCCTCACGTGTGCTAGGTCTCAAAGAAAGAAAGCATATCGTTTAAAGCAGTGTTTCTCAACCTTGGCAACTTTAAGGTATGTGGACTTCAACTCCCAGAATTCCCCACTCAGCATGGCATAGAGAAAATAAGTAACTGGAGACTATAAATCAGATGTAGATCCACACAGTCAAGTAAAATTTAAAATCCTAAACTAGGTTTCTAGCTAAAGTTGTTTGCCTAGAGACAAATAGATTTATTCTTTGTTCTCTGGATTTCCCATTTTTGTAGGGTTGCATCCCTTAATCAGAGGCTCAGGAACAATATTACCTTAGTTCCTTTTTCTAGCCCCTGTACGTTACTTTGTGATTATTTCTTCCCCAAGGGAGGACTGAAGCTTTTCCAAAAGAACATAAACTCTTCAATCTGAATATAGTGGGGCTGAAGGAAATCCCTTTTTACAACATGCTACCCAGCCACGTCTTAGTCAAGAAGATCCTGCTTGAGACAGAGGTGTGGATTCCCTGGGATGCAACTTTCAATCCTGTGGATGTTGGGTGGCATCACAACAAACACATATTAAGAAAATGACAAATAATTGTTTAATACAAGACTTGCATAATGTTTTCCACATCAAAAAAGGTGAGATGGGATTTGTTACCTTTGTAGCTTTGGGGGTGGGGGCATCTCTACTTTTTTGTGTTGCAGAAGTGATAGGAATGACAGTTGATGAATTGCTATCTTTGTGTTAGGTTGGATGACATTTTTTCAACTGTTTTAACCACATTCAACCTCTGCAAAACATATTTTGACTTACTCATTTTAATTAATAGTGCTTATGATAAACATTTATATTAATTGTGTTGAGACATACCAAAGACACATGGAAGAGAAATTTAGCAGTGAATTCAAAACCTTCCAAGTTCCCAAGTATACTGTCAGCTGCTAATGTATGCTGACAGGAAATGCAGAATATTAATTCCCTCCTTTTAGTTTCAATGTCAGGAAAGGTTGCTAAAGAGGAAAAAGAAAAAAAGAAAAAGAAAAAAATGTCCAAAGAATTCTACTTTTCTAAAAGGAGCCCAGAAGTACAAAGGAAAAATTTGTGATTCTGACCCTGAAGACTTTTTGAAAAAGCTGCTAGGATTTTACTTTTGTACTGTACTAGCATAAGCTAAATTGTCCATCTATTTAACACCTTTCTGTTTTGTATATATTTTGTATATTCCATATAACTGAATATATGAGAAGGTTATTTGGAGTTTCCCCAAATAAATTTATAGCATATTTGTACATTCATATTTTTAAAAATTTACCATATTATTGAATGAAGCATAAATACTGAAGTGCCCATATGTATAAACTTCACATTAACGTGCATATTGCAATATTTAGTAAATGAGGTAGAGTATGTCATAACGAAATGGGTTAGCATTATGTTCACGTGATAAAAAGTCTGGGGGAATCAGAAGAAAGTGAAAAAAATGTGAATATTATTTTTCAACTTACTGTTCTTGCATGTCATCCAGATCACTCAGAAGCCTTTCATTCTCTTTTTGCAGGTGATCATTTTTGGCATGTAGTTCTTTTATACAGTCTAGGCAATAGCTAATCAACTCTCTAATGACTTCAGGTGGGTCTGTAACTCTTTGTAATATCAGTGATCCAAGTTTAAACTAGGACAAAAGAAAGCAAACATTATTTTAATAGAAAAGGCCCCAAAATTCATTTGTACATCCATCTTATAAGACGGGGTGCGGGGGGTGCGGTGAGAGCACAGAATGTTCATCTGATTGTTTCTCCTCAATGCATGATGTATCAGTACTGATTTTTCATCTTAGGTGGGGGGAAAAAATCTATAAATGCAGATAGTCATTTTAAAAGTATCTATAACTGACGTTAAATATTGAAAGCTTTGTTGATTGTTAGATGGAAAAGACAGATTGTTAGAATACAAGAAAATATACTGGATTCATCTTCAGTGGAAGATTAGCTATACAAGGTATCGATCAATAAATAGAATACAATTTCAGTCTTTCTGCATGTCGTATTTTTGTGCTCCATTGCTACCAAAATCAATGCATGTTTACTCAATGTTTAAATTTCATTCAGCTCATTCTAAATGTCATAATTTTCCCCCAACTTTCCATAGTTCCACAATTCAGGCATACTATTATAAAAAATAACTAGAAGAGTGCTTTTGAATAAAAATAACACAATATAGCAAAGCGAATCAAGCAAGTCTTCTATGGACCATATTGGAGAAATCACTTAGATGCAGATTTTAATGAACAAATACATTCAAAAACTCAGTTTGCTTATCAACAATTTATAAAATCCAAGGATAATAGGACAATGCATATGGAGCTTTTCTTTATTATTATTATTGTCAAATCTTATGAAATAGCAGGATAATGCAGTGAAAATTAGTCATTAAATTTAGTAGATGAACTCAAAAGCAGAACTTAATTGCCTTAGCACAAGTCTACTACTACCACATTACAGAGTCCTGAACATTGGCAACCTCAATATAGTCACACAAATAATTTTAAAGGAACTGATATGAGGAAAGTAAAGCAGAAACTTGCTATATTAGCAGGTGATAAAAGCATAAAAACAGTATGTTGCAACACAGTATCTTAAAAACCACAAAAGTATGAAGACCGCACTGTTTATCAACCCCAGAATGATAAAAACAAGTTAGAATTTTTTTTGAAGATTGCCAAACATGATTATAAAAAAGCGACACCTAGTCAAGAACTGTATGCTGCATTTCTAGATTGAAATATTTAAAAGTGTTGGAGGTTTTGGCAAATCCAGCATGCCTCATTAACTTGTAAATTAAGTTGCCCAAAATGCAACTCTGAGGAAGCTGTTTGTTGCCACTCCCACTTCCTGTTTCTCTCTCTTTTTTCTTCTCCACCCAGGGAGAGGCAGCATGGATGCTGCTCTCTTCATTCATGTGGTTGGGCCTTGATGAGGGATTCTGCCCCTTTCTTTCACACACCTCTTGGTAGCTGTAGGGCTGAGAGTTTAGGACAAACTATGTAATTAGAAAGAAGAACAAAGGAACTTCATCTTTTTCCCCCAAGATGGATGTAGCAGAAGCAACAAAGAATAAAGTCAGTAAGCTTCTTTTTACTTCTTAACCTAATGTGTCTACGCGTGTGATTCTTTATGCTTGGGAGGGCTGAATGTGTAAGAGCAATAACCTGTGTTCCTCTGGCATGCTCACTGAAGCTATCTAAGATAATTTTCTTTTTCTGTACCAGCTTCTAAGCTGTGTTATAAGCTCTGCTCCACTTCAGTGGTTCTAGCAGGCCGCTGAACTGGCTTCAAAAAGGACTATCTTAATAGAGGAAAGTTATATCCAATAAGTAGATGGCTCATAACCTTCTATTTTTTTTTTAATATTCCTACTTCTCCCATTCCCTTCCTGGATATTATTCTGTATATTCTTCTTTTCATTTCCCATACTCTGCAAATCTTGTGTCATTAATACCTGCACATTAATGAAACCTCAACAGATCAATTCATATCTTCCTCCTGTGTCTCCAGCTGCTTTCCGCAATCTAGTTTTATATCATGTGCAAATGTAATGAATATGCCTTCTATTTCTTCTTTCAGATTACTATTATTAAGCATTCAGCAAAAATGCAACACCAAGCTTTTGACAGTGCATTAAATATATAAAGCAGCCTTCGGGACCATCAACCATGGGATCCTTCCAGACTGGCTCTGGGGATTAGGGGTGGGCAGGACTGTATTGTGCTGTTTCTCCTCCTTTCTTCAGGACCGGTTCCAGTCGGTGGTGATTGGAAAGGAGAGATCCCACCTTTGGCTCCTACTTCGTGGAGTTACACAGGGGTTGGTGCTCTCACCTCTCTTTTTTAACATCTACACGAAGCTGCTGGGTGAGATCATCAATCTACATGGGGTGTGGAGTACACTGATGATACCCAATTATATCTTTTCTTTGCCCCTGGCAAATGAAGCGATGCTGTTGATGCCCTATCCTAGTGCCTGGAGGCTGTAGGGGAATGGATGGGGACCAACAGATTTCAACGGAACCCTGGCAAGATTGAGTGGCTTTGGGTTTGGGGGCCCTCCAGTTCTGGGACCATGCCATCTTTGGTACTGGATGGGGTTGCACTGCCCCAAACAGACCCGGTGTGCAATCTGGTGGTCCAGAGCAGGTGGCAGTTGTGGTTAGGAGGGCCTTTGCACAGCTTTGTGTTGTGCACGAGTTGTGCCCGTTTCTGGACTGGGACAGTCACTCATGCCCTGGTCACCTCCTGGATAGACTATTGCAACACACTCTACATGGGGCTGCCCTTGAAGAGTATCCAGAAGCTTCAGCTGGTGCAAAATGCGGCAGCATGGGCAGTTACGTTTGTTGCTAAAATGGCACACATGACACCGCTGCTGCGCAAGCTGCATTGGTTGCCAGTTTGCTTCCGGGTGCAATTCAAGGTGCTGGTTTTGACCTTTAAAGCCCTTCATGGTACGGGACAGGGTTATCTGAGGGACTGCCCCCACCTGATTACATCTGCCTGTCCCATTACATCTGGCAGAAGAAGTATGCTGTGGGTCCTGTCTGCTAAGGAGTTTCACCTCATGGAATCCAGGAGACAGGCTTTTTCTGCCGTGGCACCCACCCTTTGGAACATCATTCCCCCCGATGTGAGACTGGCCCCATCTCTGATATCCTTCAAGAAGTCCTTTAAACATGGCTATGCCAACAGGCTTGAGGGTCTCAAGGCAGTGGTGAATCAGCGAAATGGCTTTATCGCTCATAACAATAACACCCTCTGCTACTCCATTATTGGTAACTTCGATTGTGTTTTAATTGCAAATATTTAGCTGTTAGTTTTTATAATTGTCTTTTTTATTGTATGCCGCCCAGAGTCACAAATCTATGAGATGGGCAGCTATATAAATATGATGTATGTATGTATGTATGTTTGTATAAATAAGTAAATAAACCCCATAGACAATTGTGTCTTTTGGAGTTTTTGAATTTTGTCGTATTGGTTATAAAAAGGACAAAGAGAAAGACTAGTAATTGGGGAAGGTGCAGTGTATTTTCATTGTATAGGATGGCATTCAGAAACAAAATAACTTATTCTTGGCATTATGAGTTTCAAGAGGTAAAGGTAAAGCCTCCTTCAATTCAAGCTTAACTCCCATTAACTAAATGGAAACACCCATAAGCTTTCCTCAGCAATAATAAAGAAGTAGTTTGACATTCCATCTCCTGATTTTTTTTTTTTAAATTTGCAGGACTCATCTACACTTCTAGAATTTTGTGGCAGACTCCCATCTAAGCAGTACCCAGATCAAACCCTGTTTAGCATTTTCAAGATCAGCAAAGATTGGCTAAGTGCTACCACCTGCTATGATGTTTAAACTCTGAATGAAAATAAAAATCCATCATACACTTTGTGGCTAGAAAGGTTTAAAGGGATCAGTTTGAGTGTTAGCCTGGAATATGAAGTATGTATGTATAATGATGAACTCTTCATTTATTAATATTTTAGGTATCCTAAACTGTTCTTAAAAGTGTTCTTCAATACTCTTCCCCCAGTGATTAGAATACATTCAATAAAATACTAACATTCCTAGGGGTACCAAGTGATTACAATCTGTCCTTTTAATTTTTTGCTGAACTAAATTATTATTAAAATATTATTAACCACAGTATTCCCTGTGACACTCTATGAAAGTGAAAGTTGGACTTTAAAGAAGCAGGATAGGAAAAGTATTGACACCTTTGAACTTGGAGAAGACTCTTAAGAATAACATGGACAGCCAAGAAGACAAATAAATGGATCATTGAACAAATTAAGCCACAGTTCTCACTTGAGGCACACATGATCAGGCTCAAATTATCCTATTTCAGACACATTATGTGAAGACCAGCTTCCTGGAAAAGGCTCTAATGCTAGGAAAGGTGGAAGGAAAGAGAAGAAGAGGATGACCAGCAGGAAGGTGGCTGGACTCAGTTACAGAGGCGATGAGTGCATCATGAGAGACTTGAAAAAATAGGGATAGATTGTCAGAGAGAAAATCTATCTATGTGGTTGCTAGGAGATGAAAACAACATGATGGCATGTAATCAATCAATCAATCAATCATTAACCTAGCAAGATACAATGAGCAGGATGGCAGCTGCTGCAATACCCCTCACCCCAATAATTCTTTCTTTGAGGATATCATCAACAATGCTTAGGTTTTGACTTATGAACATGATAGTGTTTGCTACTGGCGGCATGTTCCGGCCCTCCGGGTTCAGACTCAGGCCCTGGACAGTGGATCCTTGAGGGCCCTGGTCTCTGGCTGCTGCTCCTTAACGCCAGGTCAGTTAACAACAAGCCCCCCCTAGTATGTGATCTGATCACAGAGGAGGGGGCAGACCTGGCATGTATCACCAAGACCTGGCTGGGCCCAGAAGAGAGGGTAGCCCTTTCGGAAATGTGCCCGGCTGGGTTTCAGGTGTGGCACCAGCTGAAACACCAGGGTAGGGGAGGAGGGGTGGCGGTTGTCATCTGAGAGTTCTAGTGTTCTTCAGGGGCGCTGCTCCACAAGTGGCTGGTTGTGAGACTCTGTTCTTCAAGTTGGGTTCCCAAGAACAGTTGGGAGTGTTGCTACTGTACAAGGCTCCCTGCTGTAGCAACCTCCCTGCCTGAGCTGCTGGAGGCCATCTCAGGGTTGACAGTGGAGTTCCCCAGACCTATGGTTCTGGGGGACTTCAATCTGCCTTCCCTGGGGCGCACTTCAGAGGCAGCTCGGGAGTTCATGGCCACCATGGCAGCCACGGGCCTGTCCCAGATTATTCGGGACTCAAGACAGTTGCCTCACTCCGGACTTCGTTTTCTTGTCGGAGCAGTGGCAATGTGATATGAGGGGAGAGTTACATCTGTCCCCATTGTCATGGTCAGATCACGCCCTGGTGGCCAAGATTCACTTATGCCACCCCAGTCCGCAAGGAGGCAGGACCCATTTGGTTGGTCCACCCCCGGCGACTGAGGAACCCGGTGAGGTTTCAGAGGGAGCTGGGGGTTATACCCAAGGATCTGCTGCACAGTCCAGTGGAGGCCCTGGCTGCTGCCTGGAATAGGGAGGCGGCCGGGGCCTTGGACAGGATCATGCCTGTGTGGCCTCTCTTGCCTCATCCAACCCGACACTCCCCGTGGTTTACAGAGGAGTTGAGGGCTTAAAGAGATGTCTAGAGTGCCGCTGGAGGAAGACAAAGACCGAATCCGCCGAACACAAGCTAGAGCCGCTATTAAGGCCTACCTTGTGGCAGTAAGAGTGGCGAAACGTATTTCTCTGCTCTTATTGCACCCGCAGAATGCTGCCCAACGGCCCTGTTTAAGATCACCCGATCCCTTTTGGGGAAGGTGGGCCCAGTGGCCCACCTATAGGGCTGTGCGGAACAGCTTTCTGAGAATCTGCAGGATAAAATCGCTCGGATCCATTCCAAGTTGGACTCCAAGTCTGAAGCAGGGTCTGTGGAGATGCCGAGGGGACATTCTTGCCTTGTTATCTGGGAACAGTTTGATCCTGTTGGACCCGAGGAAGTAGATAGGATCCTCCGGATTGTGAATGCCACCACCTGTCATTTAGATCCATGCCCCTCCTGGCTGTTGAAGGCAGCTCAGGAGGTGACATGTGGCTGGGTCCAAGCAATGGTAAATACATCCTTGAGAGAGGGGGTATTCCCAGCTGCCTTTAAGGAGGTGCTGGTGCATCCCCTCCTCAAGAAGCCATTGTTGGACCCAACTATGCTGGACAATTTTTGTCCAGTCTCCCACCTCCCCTTTTTGGGGAAGGTGGTTGAGAAGGTGGTGGTGTTGCAACTCCAGCGGGTCCTGGATGAAACGGATTACCTGGACCCCTTCCAGTCAGGTTTCAGGCCCGGTTATGGGACAGAAACTGCATTGGTCACACTTATGGATGATCTCTGGCAGGAGCGGGATGGAGGTAGTGCATCCATCCTTGCTCTTCTTGACCTCTCAGCGGCTTTCGATACCATCAACCATGGTATCCTTTTGGGGCAGCTCAGGGAGTTGGGGTTGGGCGGCGTGGTTTTGCGCGGGTTCACCTCCTTCCTCCTGGGCCGGTCCCAATCAGTGGTGATAGGGAGTGAGAGATCCGACCCTCGACCCCTCCATTGTGGGATGCCGCAGGGTTCGGTCCTCTCTCCTCTCTTATTCAACATTTACATGAAACCACTGGGTGAGATCATCCATCACCACGGGATGAGGTATCATCGGTATGCTGATGATACCCAGTCACACATCTCCATCCAGGGTGAGGTAAGTGATGCTGTGACTGCCCTTTCTTGGTGCCTGGGGGCTGTGGGGGTCTGGATGGGGAACAACAGGCTTCAGCTGAACCCTGGTAAGACAGAGTGGCTGTGGGTTGGTGGCGCCTCTGCTTCCGGGAAATTTTCATCTTTAGTTCTGGATGGGATTGTACTGCCCAGACAGACCCGGTGCATAACTTGGGGATTCTCCTGGACTCAAGACTCTTGCTCAAAGAGCAGGTGGCAGTCGTGGCCAGGAGGGCCTTTGTTCAACTTCGGGTTGTGCGCCAGTTATTCCTGTTCCTGGAGCGAGAAGCCCTCCAAACAGTCACTCATGCCCTGGTCATCTCCCATATAGACTAGTGCAATGCGCTGTACATGGGGCTACCCTTGAAGAGTATCCGGAAGCTTCAGCTGGTCCAGAATGCAGCCGCGCAGGCTATTCTTGATGCCCCTAGATCAGCACATATAACATCTTTGCTGCGTGAGCTGCACTGGATGCCAGTTTGCTTCCAGTTCCAATTCAAGGTGTTGGTTATCACCTTTAAAGCCCTACGTGGCATGGGGCCAGGTTACCTGAGGGACCATCTCATCCCCATAATATCAACCCGCCTCACCCGATCACGCAGAGAGGGCATGTTATGGACCTGTCTGTAAGAGAATTTCATCTGGTGGGGTCCAGGAAGTGGGCCTTCTCTGCAGTGGCCTCCGCCCTTTGGAACATCTTGCCCCCGAAGTTGAGGCAGGCACCTTCACTCCTGACCTTCAGGAAGGCCCTGAAGACTTGGTTCTGCCATCTCACTTGAGGCGGGAAGGTGGGTAGCCATTCTTGGGGGTGGCTCGTGCCTTAAAGCCCCTCCCACCAGATTGGAATCTTACAGCCACTTGGATTTTATATTTATTTATTTTGTATTTATATTTGTAACTTTTTATTTTTATGGGATTTTAACATTTATTGTTATTGTATTAATTTTATTATAAACCGCCCAGAGTCCCTCTTTTGGGGGAGATGGACGGTAACAAAATTTGAATAATGAATAAAATAAATAAAAAAATAAAATTCATACTTCAGCTATAAAGTTCACTGTCATCAGATGTAACAGTCACCAATTTAGAGGACAAATTCATGGAGGATTGAGCTGTCAGTGACTAAAGGATTTATGGATATTTGCTATTTCTGATATTATAGGCAGCTTGCTTTGAGTAATAGCTACTGAACATTAACAGGGGAGAAGAGATATTCTCCTGTTCATATGAATGAGTATACTGAATGCATCTGACTGGCCAATGTGTGGCATAAAATGCTGGACCAGATATACTACCGCCTTGATTCAGCAGAGCTCTTCCTGTATTTTTATAGCAAATTATAGGTAGTCCTTGTTTAGTGACTGCCTCATTTAGTGGCCATCTGCAGTTATGACTGTGATGAAAAAGTAACTTTATGGCCAATCCTCATATTTACAACCTTTGCAGGTCTATAAAGCAAAAGAAAGCTGAAGTAAGATCATAAGAAGACTCAAGGTTTCACATGGTGACCACTTTACTTAATGACCAAGTTGCCAGTCCCAAATGTGATTGCTATACAAGGACTACCTATATCTTACAACATGGTCCAATTCTACAACTTAAACTACAAAAATAAAAAAATAATTCCTAATTTAGATTTTAAATGACAAAGAAGCATATTACATCTTTCTATCTCTGCATCTGCTTATATTTTCAAGTGGGTATAAAATATGAACTTTTTCTCTCTTCCATCTCATGAAACTTTTTCTTGAACATGTATTTTTGCAAACAGAAAGTAGTTTGACCAAACTACATAATTACATAATTCTACTTTTGCTAAGTGATTAGATTGAGAGATTCTGTAAGTGGAGGTCACCAAATGGAAACTCCCATTCAGAGAAAGGGAACACAATTTCACTTATTCCGTTAGCCTCAAACAAACCCCAGCCAAAATTCTATTAATGAGTTTTGGATGATCCTGCAAAGCAATATGAAGTGCAATAAGGAGGAGGGAGCCAGTAAAAATGCCAGCTACTTTTGAAAAGAAGAACTTTCATTGGGTTATCAGTTCTTCTATTTGTATATAGACTACTCTGAATTTAAGAATGTATTAATAACAGTTTTTACTTAATATGGCTTTTGAAATATGCACAACACAGAACAATTATGAGAAATACCAAATGTACGTCAACTGTAACAATTCTATAGAGATATTTCAGAAAAATGGTATTACTACAAATTATCCTATATGCTGTAAAGTTCAGAAAGCATTCTGACACAGTAACTTTATTATAACTGAAAAACACTATTTAGAAATGTGATGTTCAATCAAGCAGTCAAGCTATATTTTATTTCCAAGATATTTATACTGCATTCTTCTATGTAGAATATTAAAAAATCTCATTTTCAAACCACAAAACGTAAGATATGTATAAGAACTTCACTAAACTTCTAGTTATATTAACATGAGTGAAGCTCCTCCTCCTCAAAGCATTAAAGCAGCTGCATCCCTGGAAAGCTTCTGTGGCTGCTTCAAAGGTTGTTTACCATTGTCTACATGTGCATGTGCTTGCACTGGGAATTCTTCCACTGGGACTGCCAGCAAAGTGGAATGTACTCATATGTGCAGAGAGCTGGCAATAGCCTTCAAAGCAACCACACAGGTCTTTCAAAGGATGCAAGTACATTAAGGCTTCAAGAAGAGATGCTTCACTCAATGTTTTGTAAAGAGCCTTTTTAAATGCTTTCTGGGACCCTAGCAAATAAGTCTTCATTTGAAGGATGGAAAACAAAGGAGCTTGTATCTGTGCAGACTCTGTTCAGATGTTATGTGTTAAATAAGCAGGGCAAGCTGATCAAACACTTACTCCTCTCTTTCCTAAATTATCTCATGTAAGCACTACCAAGTAATAAGCAATCAATTACAAATATCGGACTATCAAATAGTTTGGGTAACTATTTTAACTTAAATTGTTACAGCCACATAAATACAAATTTAGGCTTGCTACCATGCTTTTAAAATATGGAAAAAGCATGGAGAACTTGGCAAAACATAATTATGAATATTTCTAGCATTTTAAACAGCAAAGCATCATGGTATAACACAATACGTACACATAAATTGAAGCATGTCAGTGCTGGCTCTCAATAACTCAATATTCATAAACAGATTGATGTTTAAAAAAATTAATAAAACACATCTGAAGTGTCTAGAATAACTATTAGGTATTCAGACACCATGTCTTAAGAACTACTTCCCTTTTGAGATGTTGGCCTTTTACCTTCAAAAGTCATGGAAATTATGTGTCTTTTATATCTACACTTGAATTTAATGCAATAGTATAACAACAGCCCAGAATCCCTCTTTTGGGGGAGATGGGCAGTAATTAAATTTGAATAATAAATAAATAAAAATAATACAGTAATTTTATTTATTTAATAGAAAATATGGTGAATGACCAGCAGTTTTTTTCCAATGACATTAATTTAAGCCATATTCTTCTAGAACTTATCAGAATGTTAAAAGTCTCAGCTATTGGAGGCAGGGAGCTTTTCTATTCTTTTCCTTGACTCCATGGTTGGAAAGTCAAGATATATCCCTAAGAAAATGAATAAGCATGAGATAATGCCTAGACTGATGCAAAAATATAAATGTTCCTAAACAGAGCACTATAAATAATTTTCCAGCATGAGCAATATCACTATGCTCATTCTCAAATAATTACAGCTGGTTTTCTTAATATAGTCTCATTTTTGTAAAATCTTACCAAAGTCCAAGATCCCTAGCTAAATGTAACTAACAAATCACTTTTCAGTTGGTTTGTTGAAAACAACAAGCATGTATTGATATATTCAAGAACTTTACAAAACGGCAAAGCTGAATTTGGATTGCAATCTGTGCATCTAACAGCTACGACCCTGCTTTTATTTTATTAAATGAAACTATTTTCATTTGTTGGTATTTTAGAATGTTCACTAATGAAGTAACAATATTTACATGATAGGTAATGATGGTACATATTTTAGAAACCAATTATTCGTTTTATTGTTATTTATTTAAAAGACTTTTATAGCCACCTTATTTACCACAACCCTGGGCAGCTCACAAGACAATAAAAACAGCACAAACCAAACAATCACAATAAAAGCTTCTAATGCCCCAGGGCAACATTCTCCCACACATCAATTTATCCCCTTAAGGGGGTCCAGCCTCATTTGAACGCAATGCCTGTGAGCTATTCTTCTACTTCAAAAAACTTCTCTCAGAATACTCTTGTCCTTAAATACAGCTATTGACAGAAAATCTTTTTTACTGTCTACCCATTTTGGCATCCGTGTACATGTTAAACTTCGGTTTTAACTAACATGTTTCTAATTAACTAGGAGTAATATTAACCACAATCTATCAGTTTAGCCAGAATAACAAAGGAAAGTTAAATTTACAGCAGAAGGAAAAGCTTCTGAACTCCTCCTTGTGGTAAGAAAGAGTTTGTGAGTTCTAAGAATAAGGCAGAGTTGACCACTGAGACCCCAAAATCTAATCACATATTTGCCCTCAATATAGGACAGCAACATGTTGCAAAAAGAAAATAGGCGATACTGAGAACACTTCCGCCAAAATACACATACAGCCATAGAAAACATACACTCCAAATTTACCATGGAAGCTCTTGTTTCTTTTTTTGAAGTAGTTTTAGTTGGCAAGGGAGGTTAGCTTTGGCTTCCAAGTGCTCCATCTACATCCTTTCCCCTGCCAAAAAAAATTCTTAATCCTGATAAAGTTATTTATTTTATGCCATTAGACTTGAAGACCACGGCCTTTTCCTGTTTTACTGACTTGGTGTCTGTCGGTAACTCTTCTCAATATGGGGCTTCCATTTGATTGTCAGGGCTTTAACTATAATAGACATATATTACACATTAAAAAAAACCTCTTTATTGCTTTTAAAATCCTCTGAACCAGTAATGGTCACAATACCTTGCATCACTGAATTCAACAAATTTTAGTATTACTTACATAAGCAGACCAGCCTTCCCCATCCCCAATTCCTCCAGATATCAGAAAACTGGAAGTGGCAGTCCCAGCAAAACCAAAGGGTACCCAGTAGGCGAAGATTAAATTAAGCACTGTCAGTAAATTAAAGGAAGGCACTGATTTTTCACTCGGGCTTAGGGGGAAAACAAACATAGGATAGTTAAATCACTTAATTCAGAAACAAAGTTTTCATCCAGTTGGGACCAAGTGCATTTTCCCATATTCATGTTTTTGTTGGGTCAGAGTAGAGTTTCCCAGTTCTAGTCAGAAGAGGCTTCTCCTTTTTTCCATTATCACAGGATAACTGAGAAATGTGTGACAAAGCTTAGGTGAATCAAAAATCTAGCACTGCAAGGGTGGAAAATACCCTATATTTTAATGCCATTCTTAATATTACATTTTATCATGCCATTTTCCCATCCTTTATACCCATCATGCTATTTACTTTTGGGTAAGCAATATTTATGCAAAGTGCAGAAAAAGAGTAAGAAATAGTAAGCCAAAGAAAATAAGGCATGAGGTAAGAAAAAGATGTATAACTAAAAATGATTTGCACCAAAAACATCCCTATATCTCTCAATACTTTTCTCTTGAAAACCATCCTTGCTTCTATTATATTTATCCATCACTTCATGTGTTGTTTTTTGTTCTTTAAATTTTTGACATCTTTTTTTTTAGGATTTCATTTAACTTCATCCAGCTACAACTTCTTGTCTTTCCATTGCCTCTTCCTTCATTTGTTTTGCAATTCAAACCTCATTCTCTCGAGATGATCAAATCACCCCAATCTGTTTCTTTTGTATTCTTTTACTCATATAAGTAAAATATTAAAACATGAATCACGGTAACAATGCTAATACTCTCTGATGGTGCCAGCTTTGCCCTCTAAATGCTTTCTCAAAGAGTTCAGTTTTACCAATTTCTGGAAGATCATCAGAGTTGGTGCTAACCTGTTCTCCACAAGGAGGCTATTCTGGAAAACAGAGACCTCCACCAAAAAAGACTGGTTTTGGACTGCAGTCCCCCAGCCTTCTCCAAATGGGGAACTGATAATAAATTGGATTGAAACGAATATACTGGATGGGTAGACTCTACTTGAAGAAGGCAGTTCTGCAAATACTTAGGAACAAGCCATATAGAATTTTATAGGTTAAAATCAGTATTCTGAATTCACCCAAGAAACTAATTTGCAGCTAGTGCAAGGGCCTGCAATACCAATTTATATAACTATGGTGATTATTACTTACCAATAAACAGGCCACTGTATTCTGCACCAACTGTAATTTCTAATAGTCTTCAAAGGCAGTCTGGTATAAAATTACACTGCAGTACAGGTAGACTTCACTTACCAACTGCCTTGTTTAGTGACCATTCAAAGGTATAACGACACTAAAAAAGTAACTTTATGACTAGTCCTCACAATTACAACTGTCACAGCGTCCCTGTGGTCACATAATTGACATTTGGACACTTCACAACCGGCAGGCATTTATGATTGTCACAGCATCCCGTGGTCATGTAATTGCCATTTGTGTGCTTCATAACTGGCTTGTGACAAGCAAGACAATGGAGAAGGTGGCAGTAAAATCGGAATTCACGTGATGACTTGCTTAACATGATCACTCACTTAATGACCATGGTGATTCACTTAACAACCACAGCAGAAATGAGGTTGTAACTCCATTGCAGCCATGTGATGCCTCGCTCAGTGACCACAGCGCTTAGTGACAAAGCTGTCAGTCCCAATTGTGGTCACTAAGCAAGGCCTACCTGTAGTCCAAGCACTGCAATTCCAGTCTTCTTTACAGGTAGTCCTCACTTAGCAACCACTTATTCAGTGACTGTTCAAAGTTATGATGGTGCTGAACAAAAAGACTTACAGCGGTCCTCAAAGTTGCAACCACTGTAGTGTTCCCACAGTCATGTTATCACGATTCAGGTGACCCGCTCACAATTACAATGGTTGCAGCGTCCCACGGTCACACGATTACCATTTGCAACCTTCACTGCTGGCTTTTGACAAGCAAAGTCAGTTGGGAAGCTGGCAGGATTTCACAAGTTGCAGTCATGTGACGTCATGTTTAACAACCACACGCAATTTACTTAACAACTACAATCAGAACTGCCATTGTAAATCAGCGCAGTCATGTGATTTTTCACTTTACACTGTAATCCTGTTTACTGAATTAATAACTCAAGCATTGTCATGGTGTTGTTAATACAAAGCATTTTCTCTGACTCTACAAGTCAAACTTTACTCAATAGACAATACAAATGTTGTTGGTAAAACTCTCCAGAGGAAAACAAAAAGATATTCACATTGAAAGCGGAGGAAATCCTGGCAATTACAAAATATTTATCTTAAAAACAATTGGATTGTGCCAGCTGAGCAAGAAGTCAGAAACAGATTTTGTTATTGAAACTATTTTAGCTAAAGAAAACTCAGTTGCAGTTACAACATTTTGTTCCCCATCTCTATTTCATCATAAAACAGATTTTTCTTTATTCTGATGTTGAAAAAATAGACCTGAAGATAATAGCTTCACATTACTTTTAAATACAAAAGCCACTTTTCCAAATATTTTTTTCTAGACTACCAGATGTATAACCTTCTCAAAGCTTTCCTTAGCTTCCCCCCCTACCCACATCATAAGCATCTTTACTGGAAGCCAAGGGCTGATTCATACATGCATGTACACATACTTAATTTCTCAAAGCCTCCTCAGAAAAATACCATACTTAAAATGAACCAGCATAAAAGCCCTTTCTAACTCCAGTTCAATTTGTGGTAGCACTTTTCTATATACTGAGGTGCTTTTTGGAAGTATTCATACCGTCCTCTTTCATGTATTAAGATCCACAAGACTATTTAACATAACTGAATAGTAACACTGGGAAAATCCCTGTGTTGGAAGCCCATTCTCCCCACAAGGATTTTATATGAGGGGTTCCAGGTACTACACAACATCAGAATAAAGAAAAATGCATAATAAAGTCATATCAACTGTTCCTCTGGCTAAAAGTTTCAAGAAAATAAGAAAAAAGTATGCATTGCAATGTTCAGGGACAACTGCATGATCAGCACATCTAGCCTTTCTTTAAGCTCTGGAAATGAGTAACAAATGCTATACAGAAAATTAATAGCATTCAATGTAGTAAATGAATTTCTCTGAATACTCAAAATTCTGACCCTATTTAGTATTGAAGATCAGAATATGCAATCACAGTCTGGCAGGATATATGCCAATAAGCCAGCATTATCACCCTTTCCAGAGATGTCACTGTTCAATGTAAATGAAATACACAGTGATATTTAGTAGTAAATAATGTAAATAATGACCCTCCTGCCCAATATCTAGCTCTTAATAGTCATTAAAAACAAAGGTCCAATTCAAGCATGGATTGATATCACTCACCACTCAGACTATGAACATGGACTTCAGCTACAACAGACTTGAAAGCATTTTGAATTGATAACATTTCAGAGGATGGATGTTTATAATGCCCAACCATTAGGCAGCAACCACCAAAAAACTCTGATGTCAAGGACTCCTTAAATTTGTGTGTGTGCAAGCTGAATTACAACATCTGTGCCAAGATTAACAAATGTGATCCTCAAGAGGCCATTATTTCATTGATTTACTTACTGGGGGCTTAACCTAAAATGTCTATTGTATATACTTGAGACAGATTGTGTCCAAACTCTGCTAGGTCTTTCAGGAAATGAGCTTTTTTCTTTTAGCTGCATGTAGCAAACGTTTAGAAAAGAGCAGTTTTAAGTTACTTAGTTTGCACAGTATTTTAGACCATGCAATACTTTGTATTAAACTGATTATATAGGCAGCACAACATACACAACACCAGTGTTCATTTGTTCAGTGCAAGTTTGAGTCCAAAACAGCTTAAGAAGCTAGGCAAGCAAGAATGCTTCCTATATTGCATGAGCTTCAAATTTCCTTCTTTGAAGTAAAGTCCCATAGTTCTTTAGTAATGTGGCACCTGTCCAAGAATATATTCTTTTTTGTTCTACAACTACAGTTGAGATATGCAGGAAAAAGTCCTATTTAATTTAGTGGTATTCTGAATAAACATGGGATTTATATATTTATTTGTTAGGTTTATATTCTGCCTTTCTGGTATGAGCTTAGGACAATGTAGGTAGTATTTCCTTCTCCAGTTTTTCTCCACAGTCACCTGCAAGTGAGATGGGATGCACTGACAGTGATTTATCCAACATCATCCAGAGAGTTTCCACAACCGTGGATGGATCTCCATTTTAAATACTATACTATACTGGTTCTGGATTGCTTGTTTTTATGCATATTCTGCTGGGGAGGAGTTATTTTGATATAATAGCCACAAAATTCCTAATTCTGATTAGAAGACTTCATTAGGAAAGTAAAACTGGAAAGTGAAAAATCTGGGTATAAGTAGTAAGAAGGCAAAGGTAGTATCAACCTCCATACTCACTGAACTTAACAACTGATGGTGAAATGAAGATATTATAAAATTTTGTTCTGGGGCCTCAAAACTACATAAAAATGTACAGTGTGATAGAGAAGTAAAGAAATTAATCCTGAAGATTAAAACAGTAACATGGAGATCATGAAGGATAAGGACATTCCAGTGCAAATAAAAAAATCAGATGTTAAAGCTATGGGGTTTTTACTGGTAAGGTACAGAGACAAAGGTAGATATTGATAACCATCAAGAGAAGTAAGATAGATACCTTCAAATTATAGATCTGGAGATAGTTACTAAGCATATCATGTACTGCAAGAAAATCAATCTGCCTTGGATTAAATAAAGACCGACTGTCTGTCACCTTGAGGGATTATCAGAAAGCTCAACTTCAAATATTTTGAACACGTGCTACAAGTATATATTGAACAAGAAAACATTATGTTTGGCAAGACTGAGGGAAGCAGGAAAAGAACATCACAGAAAAAGTGGATAGACAGGATAAAAGCAATTACAGGTAGTCCTCAACTTACAACCACAATTGGGACCGAAACTTCCATCACTAAGTGATGTGGCTGTTAAGTGAGTTGCACCCATTTTAATGACCTTTTTGGCTGTGGTCATTAATCAAATCACTGCAGTCGTTAAGTGAATCATGAGGTCATGATGTTGCAACTGTCATAAATACACACTGGTTGCCAAGCACCCAAATTTTGATCACTGCAGGGAAATGCGGAGACAGTCGTAAGTGCAAGGACTGTCCATAAGTCACTTTTTAGCACCGTCGTAACTTCAAATGGTTGTTAAACGAATGGTCATAAGTTAAGTATTACCTGTACTGTAATACTTCTGCAATCATGAGTTAGTGCTGGGATTAGGTCAGGCTGGTGATTGTCTGTGCAGTCAACATGAGTCAGGTGTAACTTGATGGTACCCAATTATTTCATCTAAGTTTTAAGACCCACATGTTTGTAGTACAGAGAAAATAAAGAATATGCAACAGTTATTGCTGTCAAGGAGTCTGCTCCGGTAATGCAATTTAACTCTTCCACAAACAGCATATTTACTATTCAAACCATCTGTTTTTAAAAGTTTGTGATTCAACCAATTTCTTAGACCAATAAATGAAGCAAACATTAATTTATATCTGAAATGCAATATGATTGTATAAAATCATACTTCTCTTACATGCAAATAGTTTCGAATTATTCCTTTATACCTTTTAACTGAAAAATCAGAATTTGATTTACAGCATTTTCTATTATGGCAGGGGCTAGAAGTGCTGTTGTGATTAATTACATCCACAATCAAAAGGCAAATGCAGTACATCTATACATACAAATGAATTATCTTAAACAAATTATCTTTATTGTATTCTCTGGGGGAAAAATATTTCAGACTGAAAATGCAAATGTTTCAAGTAAAGATTGTATGTGAAATAAATATAAAATAAATAAATATTATCAAGTAAAAGAGTATACATACTGTTTTAATCAACCTTTAACAGTTGATGCTGAACTGACTTCAGAAACATAGGTATAGATACCTAAAGTCAGTCAACAGGTATACTTAGCTGATTATTATCTTTACATGCATATTTTCACTGGAAGATCACAGAGTTAATGCAAAATACAAATTCATAGATACAAGTTTTGTCTATAAATAACACAATGCAGACCATCAATCCAAACACAAAATACAAGCCATATTATTATTATTTTTCTTAAATAGTAATAAATGTTCTGGGAGTTCAGTAGAATTTTGCCTTTTCTGTAGCAGCCCCTACCCTGTGGAACACCCTTCCCTCAAGATCCAGAAGGCCCCCATGATTTTTTAGCCTTCCAGAAAGCCAAACGGGCTAACTTTTCCACCAGGCTCTGGGATAGGGAGGGTTGGACCCCGGGAATTATATAGATTGATGGATTGGAAATGATGGGTTAGGTGCCTGATTTTCTTAGTTTTCTTGATAGTGGTTTTATTATTGTTGTTAGCCACCCAAAATTGTCTGGGTGGCCATATAAATCTTATAAATAAATAAATTGGGAAGCATCCTCACCCATTTGCTTTCTGATGGATGGATGTTCTGTGACTTCCTATATCACCTCATAGAAATAATTTTCTGAGAACATGCGTGTTACCTTCTCAAAATTCCAAACCTGTTCACTGGTCCAAAAAAGTTTGGGAGCCTTGCTCTAGACTAATAATAAATGTATACCACAAACAAAACAGTGAAAAAGAAAGACATGCATCACAATCCCTTGTGTATCTACAAGTAGTCCTCAACCTATGACCATCCGTTCAGTGACCATCCCAGCAGTCCCGCGGTCACGTGATTGTAATCTGGGTGTTTAGCGACTGGTTTGCACTTATGACTGGTTGCAGCACCCCGCAATCATGTAATTGCCATTTGCAGCCTTCCCTGCTGGCTAACTCTAACCAAGTCACCTCCACAATTTAAATTCCACCAAAACCTTATGAAGCCATCATTCTCAGATTCAGGGAGTTTTCCTAGCAAAAAGAATTTCACAGGTCCAGAGAAGCCATTGAAAAATGGTTCCATGTTCACCTTTTTCCCAATAAAAAACTTATCTTTTGAAAGGAATCTCAGGAAAAAGTTCTAGTAAAAGATCAACAGAGGATCTTTTTAAAATGTTAACTGACCTAATGAGATAAATTAACTGCTACTTACAAGTCCAAGAAAAGTATTCAATATTGTATTTCCTGGGATACTGCTTTTCAATATTAATTGCTATCAAGAATACTCCAGACATTTGATCTACAAATTAAGTGTTCTGTCAACATATTCTATCATTTCCACGATTAAAGCTGGGATAAAACTCATACTTGTCATCACATGAAGCAACATTTCCAAATAGAACGTTAAGAGCTTGTTCTACATGATCATATGATTATAGTTGATGGCCATGGAAGCACCAAAAACCTTGTAGTTGTATGTCAGCAACACTAGGCAGGGAAAGTAAAGAATGTTCTATTTGATATCATACTGACAAATGATAAAACAAAACCAGATTGTGATTTCTTGTTAATTTAACTTTCAGTTATGCAAGGTACAGAAGCCTGAGTCCAAGTCCAGCATGCGGAATCCTTTGGAATTTGACTGGGGAAGTAGACTCAGGTCATTTACTGAATTGGACCCCCAACTTGATCCATTGGCCGGGTTGATGGAGTTGGGCTTTAACTGTTAATGTTTCCCATGTGCCAAGCTTCTCCCAACTTTTACTAGAAGTAGAACCCTTCAGATAGTGAAGGATGCAGCTCTGATGTTATCTTTATTGCGCAACTCTTAGAAAAAGGTGTTACAAAAGAAATCCAGCAGCAACCAAATATTACATGGAAGCCATACTGATAGTAGGTTCAAATTTTGCCTGTTTCTCCCAGCCATGTGGCATAAAACGGGCTGACAGCAATTTGCTTTTGGGCAGGAAGAACAGTTGACACGTGTGCAGTGTAATTGTAACAGAACAGCTCAGACTGTTTGCTTTTAACCTTGCCATAACTAGCCCCTCACACTATATTCTGATCTTAGAGAAATTTTATTTGTGTGGTAAACAGCTTCCCCAAATGGGGATGGTGTGTGAGTGGGTAAACTTGTTCAGCCAAGTGTCTGTTAATAGAACCCTTGATTATAGTATATGGTCTTCCAGATTTCACCCAGCGAGCACCTTTCTGGAAGATGGAAAAGAATCTGGTGAACTCAGAAAAGAGTTGCCCAATGTGATTCCTCTTTAGAATGCCTGTATGAGCATGCTGGTTAAAACAGAATACTCTAACCCATCATTACATTCTCTACCCTCGATGTTCAACAAAGCACTCTCACTTTCAGTTTGTGATCATGCCAGAAGTTAAATGAATTTTGAATTTGGCTTGACTCCTATTTTTTAAAAAAATCCATCCGGATATGTGCACTGTTCCCCCATCTGTTGCAAAGGCTTAGTATCAGGGAAAGTAAAGGGTAGTATTATGATACCACTTTTCCTTTTCATTACTAATACAATTTGACAATGATATTGTAAATAGGTAATGAAAGAAAAACAAATAATTTGAGACACATGGAGACAAACCTGGGTGAAAGTTATTCTCAGATATGAGCAACTTTCATATTTATAGAGTGTACAAAGCTAAAACATGGGTTCTGTCGGTTTCCACAGCAATACACAGCCTGTTTACTCTAAACATTACAATCTAAGAACATTTAGCCATTTTTTTCCTTCAGAAAGAAGCCAAAAGTTAACACAAAAGGCTAAATGCATGAAGAATTAGTGAGTTCCAAAATGAACTTCAGCCAATCCCACAGACTATTAGGACCAAAAAGCTGAACTACAGCTGTTTTAGTTTAATGTGGGGATATATTGCTCAGCATACACCCTTTACAATTTTCCTACTTTAAAAAATGGAAGAAACATTCATATTCATAATGGAGGGAAAGTCTATTTATATATATAAAAATATACAGTAGAATTTTTAATTCTGCTACTTAGTTAAAAAATGCTGGTTTCTGAACAGTATCAGAAGCAGTTGTTCAATCAATCTGGAGGAGGAAGGGTTTTATTTGGGGTTTAGCCTGCTTGATAAATGTGTTATAAATTTCAGCTTAAAGCACTAGACAGCATCTTGGAGGGGTTTTGACTTCTATTCTACTCAAACAGCAGCCCAATGCTATATTGACAGGTAGGACACCGGGCCTAGCTCTATATTATAACAAGGCACATGGTTCCTTCTGTTTGTGTTTAAGAGTGTCACAATCCTTTACTGTCTTTACCAGTTATAGAAATTCAGTGGTCATGCTTCCCCCCCTCCCCTTTTTGGCCCTTTCCTTTTGTCCTTTGGTCTTCTTCCCACTACTGATAAGGCACACCCAGCCTGGCCCTATCGAGGCAGCTGATGACCACGCCAGGCCTTCTTCCCAAGCTGTGCACACTATTCTCCAAATCACGCATAGCCTTCTTGTGATGCTTCAGAAGGCATTGCTAGAAGGGTGCACACGATTTGGAAGACAGGTGCAGCCTTCTCATGAGGTTTCAGAAGGCCTCAGAAGCCTCCCAAAGCATCGTGAGAAGGGTGCGTGCAGCCTCGAAAGAAGGCCTGGAGCAGCCAGCAGCCACCTTGCATAGGGCCAGGCCAGGCACACCTTGTCAGCAGCAGGAGGAAGAAGACAGCAAAGGTCAGCTGGGCACGGCAGGGCCAGCAGAGCGCAAGGCAGCACTCCTCAGCGGCAGTGGTGGTACCAGTGGCACTGGGCTGAAGTAGAGGCCCAGGGGCAGCAGCGGCCAGCTGAGACTGCTGAAGGCCACGGGTCTCTACTTCAGCCCCAGAGGAGTGCCATTGTGCAGAGCGGCCAAAAGAGCAGAGATGGGAAGGAGATAGACTGGTGGGGAGAGTTCAAGAGGAAGCAGTCCCTTCCCTTGCCAAGGCTCGGGGCTGGGAGGGACCTAGCTGGGAATGGCTTGGATCAGAGTGAGTCATCAACTAATGACGGGTGGGATTTGGTTAACGATGGCAACAGGGACTGCCAGGATTTCCATTGCTAAGTGATGAGGTCATGTGGCTTTGTGCTTTACGCATCACTTAGCAATGGAAATTTAGTCCCAATTACCATTGTTAACCGAGGACTACCTGTATTCCTAAATCATGAGGAGGAAAATAGGAAAACTTTTCTGAATGTGAAATGTCTCCTGTTCTTGGTGTGAACAATTCTAGGATCCAAACCAGAGTTCATCAGAATGACCTCTGATTCAGATAAAAATAACCATTCCTAGGTTTTCTCCTTGAACAATTCCCCCTTGGTTGAACATAATATTATTCTAAATAGCATTTTCAAATCTTATTAGAGACACTGTAGGAGGAGAGCCATGTTAGTCTATGGTAGGCAAAAATGAGGGAGAAGGAATCTGGAAACACCTGTTCAGATTAAATGGCATTTCATTAAAGGGCATAGACTTTTATGAACTGTATTTCACTTTGTCAACTACACTTGCATGGATTGGCTAAACGGATATAAGATTTAAATTGGGATGAGGTGGGGGAGAAGAGGGAAAGACAAGGTGGTTATGAAGATGCAGGTTATATGTGAGATAGATTACCTTATAAATTAACAATTGTAATGCGATAGAAACCCATTGTTTGTTGAGACCTTCTGAGATGTCCTGAAACCTTTTGACACATTTGAGATCAGCAGTCTCTCACTCAATTGTGTCAGTAAACTTTCTTTGTTCTAAAACACCTACTCTGAAATGTCAGAATGAAAAGGGAATTTGCTCTCTGATATCACTGGATACCACTGTTACTTTATAAGTTTCAGTACAAGAATTTGGAGCTCCTTGATTTCATTGCTAGAACCCAAAATTATGCCTAATTCATATACACCATGTATAGCCACATTCAGAAACTGATTAGAATCCAATCCCAATAATATTCCCAACAAATTTGCATTAAGGAGGAAAACTTGTGTGTCTACTTCTTTTAGGTTTTGTATAGCATTCAAACAAATAAGGGTTATTTCAAAGCCAGTAATATTAACCAAAACTTGTGCTCTCTTTCAATGCGCATTTTAATATTGCTATATTATCCCATCCCATCCTATTTTTTCTACTATTAAAAATCTAACAAGGTTTCAAATCAACAGACAAATCAAGTGTACATGCTTATAAACACATTTTGCAGTTTCAAAGTATTATCCCCTTTCTTTTCCAAAACATACATGAATATATCCTTAAAACAACAAAGCACAATGCAAATGATTCTGCATAAAGCATATATAATTAACAACTGTTACATAATACAAAGAATCAATTTTATTGAATGAAGAAACATGAATCTGGAACTTACCAAATTTGAATTCTCAAATTTCCACAGATAAGAAATGAAATTGAAAACCCAAATTATTCTACTGAGTTTTTCATTGTATCCTGCAATTCAGAGAATCTGTCTTGTCAGAATATGAGTCTTGCATCATCATGGGAAAACCAAGAACAAAGTATCTGATTCTCTAGACAAAAATGTGAAATCCAATAAACTTTTTCATCATTGAAAATTAGTTTCAAGGTCCTGTTCCAAAATGTTGCACATTTGAAAGGATACTGATTAATAGTAGCCTAGACTTTGATAGTGAACTGCAATCTTTAGCAGAGAAAGTAACAACAATCTTGATAAACAACAACTGTTGAACTATTACTGCTCGATTGATACTGGAATACAGAGTCTTACTATATTTCACTGTAGTCATAAAAGTGACGTCTATTTTCTTTAATTGTAGTTGACAAAATCACATTACCAGAAATGAAAAGCTAACTGAATTCACAACACAGGAAAACTTGCTACAAGAGAATATGATTATTTAAAAATTATTTGTCACCCAATATGCTTCTGCTTTACAATACCTTCTTACAAAAAGACCAGACTTACTGGTCCCTTTGTTCCAAAGTCATATATCTAGTATCACATCCACAATAAACTTAAATCAAATCAGAGGTCATGTAAGATGACCTCTGGCAGAGGTGGCAGCTCATCTCTGATAATGAAAAAGATAATTATTGTGAATTCTTTTGAGATAGTAGCCTAAACCTTCCACAAGTCTTCAGGGGTGTTACAGTTGTATTTTCCTCAACAATTCTTTGAGGCAGACTATTACATCTCATTTTTTTCAAACATGGAGAAGGCTGTCATCTAATAATGAGCCTGAAAGATCTGTGCTAGATGATCAGTGGATAGATTTCCTTCATAATTAAAATCTAACAGAATTATTATTTATTAAAGTACCTCTGTTCTGCTTTGCCCTTAAAGGAGCCTTACAAGGGATACAGATATTTTTTCTTCAGACAGATGAGTGTAGTTTCAACTGGTGGTCTACATTTAGTAAGCACATCTGAACCCCCTCACTAAATTACATGAATTACACATGCAATGCAGTTTTATATCATCCTGTTCATTTCTATCTTGTTTTTGCCATACCAATCTGGAAGATTATCTATTAAAAGAGAATACTACTGTGGGATGTTAATGAGGGACTTGGTTTAGAATAAGAAGACCGGGACTAAATCATAAAGAAAAACAATCCAAATGAAATGCAAAGGGGAAAATATTGACATAATTTGAACTTAAAATTACATCCACTTCTCATATGTATATACAATATAGAAAAGCCCCATCTTACTTCTCCACAACTTTATTGTTGTTAACTACTTTTAAATCTATAGGTTACCCAGCACTTCAGAGCTGTAAATAACTTTTATACTGAAGTTTTCCAGTTCAGGCAGGTCAGACACAGTTCGAAAGGTTTCTACTCTTATTAATAATAAATAGTCTATAGTAAAAGTGTTTCCCGTAGGGAGATATCCTGCATATCTGCACAATTATTAATGAAAGTTGCACATATTATTGTCTATACTGTTATTCAGATAGAAATGTAACTTTTTATAGGAATATCAGATATGAAATACAGCAACTATTATTTTTGTAAGTAATTAAATGATTGGCCAAGGACCCTTGTCAATTAAGCTTTTTCACTCCCCCACTGCATCAAGAATTGGTTTAAAAAGTCTTCATTTTAAAAGTCATTTTCAACTTGGGAGGTATCCTTCCTGTGGTAGGGGAGATTTTAGCCAGGTATTTTTCTGGATTGTTCTCACTTTCACTGGAAAAGCAGAATGAAATTTTATACCAAAAGGTTGTGAGAAATCCAGAGGTGAGCAGTGAGGACCAGCATTAAGTCTATATAGAGACTCATGGAAAACAATTGCTTTAAAAAAAAATCCTTAAGTGCTTTAATGCTTTGATTATTTTCCAAGCAATAAAAACTGATACAAGTAAGTCCTCTTTGCTCTAAATGTCTTTAGCAGACCCATACTGTCCTGTATGAAGTGATGAGGTGAAGTCTGAACAAGCATATATTTTATTTTCATTTTGGTACTGTACTTGCTACACGCTTCATGTCCTTGCTGTCCTAGGAGGTGGCCTTGATGGACGTCCATTGTTCCCAAAACTAAATACATGTGTTTCCAGATAGCATAAATATGCTGCAATGACTAAACAACATTTGATGAACACATGCAGCATTGGAACTATGCCAGACACAAACCTTTGTGCTTAAAATGTCATAGAAATACTGTCTGGCATGTCTGATTTAAATTACATGGCAATTAAAATCCACAAGCTTTCAATATCCCTGAGTTTAACCCATCATGGTTATCATCACTATTCTAAAGGCAGCACTAGCCCTAAAGGTCAAAGTGTATAGTACAAAAATATGATTCATGTAAAGCTGGGAAAAATATAGTTCTTCTGGTTGTAGATGACTATGAATTTCCTCTGCCTGGATATGATCAAGCATTTTAAAATGATTACTTGACAAGGAAAACAATGCCTTCCTTGCATATTTTCTTTTTGTTTAGTTTTTGGGTCTTTAATTCTAAAAGAAAATGCCACAGCAGTCATAATATTAAACTAAGACTATGACTATGCCAATGGTGTGTCATGAAAGTCTTGGCAAAAGTCAAATATGGGTGAAGTGAGGATGAGTCAATAGGGGACTCAGATGTAGCAATGCAACAATAAAATCAGAGAAAATGAATACTAAATGAAAACATATTAACACCAGAGTTCATAAAAAGTTAATGGTCTACACAAATTCCACAGATGGGAGGCCCACAGATAATAATACTATGCCATTCACCAGCCATGAACGAATGCCATGTTGCACATCAAACATGAAACAAGGCTATAAGCACCACTTTACTTTTACATCACTGATGCCTGCATGTACATGAACATGAGACTCTTTTGATATCTTCTGCTTCTCATAAGAAGCCAGTTAGCAAGTTCAGGAACGGCACTTAGCAGGCCCCACAGATTAGAGCTCTCAGCATCTTTATCTCATAACAGGGAAACATCTGAGATACAGAACACTGACTCTCTCCCGTATCTGAGGGCTTCTCACCTTTACCCTCATGCTTTCTCAATAAACCACTTACATGCTTACATAACCATCTAAACAACATTTATCTCATTTTCCCTGTTAGCTACTATGAAGAAAGTTGAAAATATTAATCCTTTCCATATTACCTTACACATTTTTATGAGGAGCATGAATCAAGTTTTCTAGTTTAAGTTCCATGTATACAGAGTGACAAATATATAGTAAATTCCTTGACTGCACATGCTTTTTCCATTCCAGGTAAGTCAGAATGCTAGAATGATTTTTTAAACATAAATTTAACACAGCAGCTTTTATGAAAAGGCCCATCCAATGCTAAAAAGGGGCTAGCTTTCATAGTCAAGAGTCACTGCTGTGAGATGGGTGGCTTTATAAATCAATAAAATAATTCAAATAAATAACTAAGTAAATAAAACTTGTTCTTTCCTGGGAAACAATGCTGAGTGGGGAAAAATGGTCTTGGAGACTTGGACTTAAGATAGGCCCATGGAAAATTCCATTTCTTATGAAAAATGTATTACTTTACTTCCCACCTCATTATAGACATGTTTTTGTTTTGTTTATTTGTTCAGTCACTTCCGACTCTTCGTGACTTCATGGACCAGCCCATGCCAGAGCTGCCTGTCAGTCGTCGCCACGCCCAGCTCCCCCAAGGTCAAGTCCATCACCTCTAGAATATCATCCATCCATCTTGCCCTTGGTCAGCCCCTCTTCCTTTTGCCTTCCGCTCTCTCTAGCATCAGCATCTTCTCCAGGGTGTCCTGTCTTCTCATTATGTGGCCAAAGTATTTCAGTTTTGCCTTTAATATCATTCCCTCAAGTGAGCAGTCTGGCTTTATTTCCTGGTTTGATCTTCTTGCAGTCCAAGTCACTCTCAGAATTTTCCTCCAACACCACAGTTCCAAAGCATCTATCTTCCTTCTCTCAGCCTTCCTTATGGTCCAGCTCTTGCAGCCATATGTTACTACGGGGAACACCATTGCTTTAACTATGCGGACCTTTGTTGTCAAGTGATGTCTCTGCTCTTAACTATTTTATCGAGATTTGTCATTGCTCTCCTCCCAAGAATAGAACATCTTCGGATTTCCTGGCTGCAGTCAGCGTCTGCAGTAATCTTTGCACCTAGAAATACGAAGTCTGTCACTGCCTCTACGTTTTCTCTATTTGCCAGTTATCAATCAAGCTGGTTGCCATAATCTTGGGTTTTTTGAGGTTTAACTGCAAGCCAGCTTTTGCACTTTCTTCTTTCACCTTCATCATAAGGCTCCTCAGTTCTTCGCTTTCAGCCATCAAAGTGGTATCATCTGCATATCTGAGATTGTTAATGTTGCTTCCAGCAATTTTAACCCCAGCTTTGGATTAATCAAGCCAGCACGTCCCATGATGTGTTCTGCGTACAAGTTGAATAGGTAGGGTGAGAGTATACAACCCTGCCATACTCCTTTCCCAATCTTAAAGGACCCAGTCCGTTGTTCCGTGGTCTGTTCTTACTGTTGCTACTTGGTTACACAGATTCCTCAGGAGGCAGACAAGATGAGTTGGTATCCCCGCATCACCAAGAACTTGCCACAATTTGTTATGGTCCACACAGTCAAAGGCTTTAGAATAGTCAATAAAACAGAAACAGATGTTTTTCTGAAACTCCCTGGCTTTTTCCATTATCCAGCGAATACTGGCAATTGGTCCCTAGTTCCTCTGCCTTTTCTAAACCCAGGTTGTACATCTGGCAATTCTCACTCCATGAATTGCTGGAGTCTACTTTGCAGGATCTTGAGCATTACCTTACTGGCATGTGAAATAAGTGCCACTGTGTAATGGTTGCCTATTCTAAAACACCATCAGACTCATAAGTAGGAATTCAAAGATATCTGATTTATTAAAGAATAGTATGCAGGATCACAGAGAAAGCTGAGAATGATGAAATCATTGAAATAATCAAGTGCAGGGGTGTCAGCATCACTTAATTGAACATACCAGTCAGCTGCTCAACCCGTCAACTTGGTGGCAATGGCAGTTATTTTAGACTCTTCGGAAGGGAAGCATGCCCCAAACTCTCTTATATAACTCTTAGCATTAGTTAAAAAGAAAGATAACTGTTGGATCCCCATCAAATTTGACAGAAAAGTCTCTCACTCCGCCTCTGGTTGAAGTGGAACTAGCAGGCGCTTGAGTGGTTTGGCCCCAGGTTACAGTAGCTTTCCCTTTACGGGTTCGAGAGTCCCTTCTCCTTCGCGTGCCCAGTTTCTTCTCAGTTGACACCATAGTAGATTCTTTGTCTGGGGTTAGTGGGAACCGATACTTCCAGGACGTCCCTGACGTCCCTGGTTGAGGTACCCCCACTTCATCCAAGGTGATCAACTCTGTGAGCAATTCACTGGGTGCCGGTTGCTTTGGCTCTTCCCCATTGTCAGATTCCTCTGAATCAGAATTGGAATTCGATTCATCCCTTGACAGGTCTTGGGATTCTGAAGGTTCTGTGGTGAGGTTCAGTTCTCCGCTCTTGACCGTCGACTCGGGCATCAAGCTAGCCATCTCCTCAAGTCCCCCGGTCATGGATTTCGACTCAGCCATTGTTAACTATTTTCCCTCACAAGAAACTGAACTTGGTAGGAGCTAACAGTACAGCTTTGGGGATTCTCAGCTTTATGTAATGGTTGCCTATTCTAAAACACCATCAGACTCATAAGTAGGAATTCAAAGATATCTGATTTATTAAAGAATAGTATGCAGGATCACAGAGAAAGCTGAAAATGATGAAAGTGCACCAAATTCAAACTAAAAACCCTCGGTGCAAATGAAATCCCTCCCCCCATAGAATCTTCTCAAGTTCACAATCCCAGGTGCTCCTAATGGTTTCTGATGGTCTGCGGGAAAAGTCCTCGAGCAGAGAAAATAACCCAAACACATTCCATTGTACTGATTTCACATACAGAGCTTGGTACAAGGTCTCACAGCAGCTCCCTCCCAAACAGAAACGTGCATCAGCGCCATGGCATGTGAAACGTTACAATGTATAAACTACACTGAATCAGTGAACATGACACACTGTTCGATACTTTGAACTTTCTTTACTGTTTCCCTTTTTCGTATGGGGAAATAAGTTGATTTTTTCCAATCTGATGGCCATTCTTGTGTTTTCCAAATTTGCTGGCATATGTCATGCATCACCTTGACAGCATCATCTTGCAAGATTTTAAACAGTTCAGCTGGGATACCATCGTCTCCTGCTGCCTTGTTATTAGCAATGCTTCTTAAGGCTCAATCAACATCACTCATCAGGATGTCTGGCTCTAGCTCACTGACCACACCGTCAAAGCTATCCCCGATATAATTATACTTCCTATACAGATCTTCCGTATATTCTTGCCACCTTTTCTTGATCTCTTCTTCTTCTGTTAGCTTCTTACCATTTTTGTTTTTGTTCATACCCGCTTTTGCCTGGAATTTACTTCCGATGTTTCTAATTTTCTGGAAGAGGTCTCTTGTCCTTCCTATTCTATTGTCTTCCACTTCCGCACATTGCTTGTTCAAAAATTGTTCCTTATCTCTTCTGGCTAACCTCTGGAATTTTGCATTTAATTGGGCATATCTCCCCCTATCACTGTTGCCTTTTGCTTTCCTTCTTTCTTGGGCTACTCCTAGTGTCTCAGCAGACAGCCATTTTGCCTTCTTGGTTTTCTCTTTCTTTGGGATGTATTTTGTTGCCGCCTCCTGAACAATGTTGTGAACTTCTGCCCATAGTTCTTCCGGGACCCTATCTACTAAGTCTAGTCCCTTAAATCTATTCTTCACCTCCACTGCATATTCCTTAGGAATATTAGTGAGCTCAGATCTAGCTGATCTGTGGGTCTTCCCTAATCTCTTTAGTCTGATCCTAAATTGCTCAATAAGAAGTTCGTGATCTGAACTACAGTCAGCTCCAGGTCTTGTTTTTGCTGACTGTATAGATGTCCTCCACCTTTGGCTGCAAAGGATGTAGTCAATCTGATTTCAGTGTTGTCCATCTGGTGAAGTCCATGTACTGTATAAAGCCATCTCTTAGGTTGTTGGAAGAATGTTTGTTATGCAGAGTGAGTTGTCTTGGCAAAATTCTATCAGCCTATGGCCTGCTTCGTTTTGTTCTCCCAGGCCATGCTTACCTGTAATTCCAGGTGTCATTTGACTACCCACCTTAGCATTCCAGTCTCCTGTAATGAAAACATCATCTCTTTTTGGTGCATTGTCCAGTAGGTGCTGCAGATCCTCATAGAACTGATCTACTTCAGCTTCTTCAGCATTTGTAGCTGGGGTATATATTTGGATCACTGTGATGTTAAATGGCTTACCCTGAATTCAAATTGAGATCATTCTATCGTTTTTTGGATTGTATCCAAGCACTGCTTTAGCCACTTTACTATTAATTATGAAGGCTACTCCATTTCTTCTGTGGTCCTCTTGTCCACAGTAGTAGATCTGGTGATCCTCTGATGTGAAGTGGTCCATTCCAGTCCATCTCAGTTCACTGACACCCAAAATGTCTATCTTTAATCTTGACATCTCACCAATAACCACATCCAATTTGCCCTGGCTCATAGATCTTACATTCCAGGTTCCGATGGTGTGTTGATCCTTAGAACATCGGATTCGCCGCTAGCCGTCCTTTTAGCTTTGAGCTAGTTGTGTCATCACATTTGGGACTAGTTGAATGTATCCTCTGTTCCTTCCCAGTAGCATTTTGACCACCTTCCGACCTGGGAGTCTCATCTTCCAATGATATACTGACATATCTCTGGTTGTATTGATCCATTTAGTTTTCACAGCATGAATAACAACATTTGTTTTTTTTAATAGTCTTGCAAATAACTTTTCCATAATAGAAGCAATATGCATCCCCCCATTCACACAGTAAGCTGGAGAGGATAGAATGTGCATATGCATTTCAGCAACACTACATCATCATGTATGTACTTTTTATATCCTTTAAGCAGTGGGCAGGGAGGAGATAACTGTATATTAATAAACTGCATTAATAAGATATAGATCAAGATCTAGAAAATCTCTAGACCTGTAAGACAATTTGATTTTTCTTAAGAATAATTATGATGAGATTTATATTACTTCTTCACTTTAAGCATCAATTTATGAATAAAGTTGTGAAGAAACAGAGGGAATTATCAGGGCTAAAGTTTCCAATATGGGTCTAAAGAAAAACATTAAATATTCGATAACTATCCTAAAGCCTATTTCTGTGGCTTTAATCTGACTGCAAAGAAATAAGGTTTTATTTCTGATGCTGGAAAGTTTTGAAGAAACTGCTTTAACCTTAAGAAAAGAACTATGTAATTAACAGAGCAAAACTACAGGCACAAAGAAACGGATAAAAACAAAATCAAAATGGAGTAAGAACTGTCCCAAACCCATTTTCCTGTCGCTATTTTCACTGCTCAGTTTTATGGTTAGTGCTAAACTGCAGAAAAAGAGAAGATGGCTATGACATCCCACAATCATCCTTCCATAATACTAACTATAATAAATTTCAGATGAAGGGTACTCTGTTCAAGAAATAAGAGTGCTGATGATGTTTAAAAACAATCAGAAAAGCAATCTGATGGAAATCACTTGAACATTTGGCTTTAGAGATATACAATTTAAAACCTACTGGTGGTGGTTCTCTTTGCACATCATGGCAAAATTATCCTTAAAATATACAATTAACTGCAGTTCAGTTCCTAATGACTTCAAAATAGAACTCTGCAGTATTTGTATCTGAAGAAGGCAAAACTGCTTCAAATCTGACAAGGGCACCTTCTCTGTACCTATCAGTATTTCTTCAAAGGAGCCGTGATTTTGCTTGGGTTCACATGGTAGCTACACTTTCTCAGTAAAATACGCATTTAAGCTATGGAGGTGGCAACATGTGGTGGCATCCTTTTGCTGGCTCTCTTAATTCTTACTGAGCTACCTGCAGCTATCCTGCAAGACCAGGAGAAGGCACTGCTTCTTTAAGCAACTGCCAACAGACACAGAGAGGGCCACCCACACCAAATCTAAAGCTCCTTTGCTGACTTGAGATCTGAATACCTCTATTTCAACAGTAATTTGAAATAGAGTCCTAGGATCTTGCTCAGTCCTAGGATCATCATTCCATTTTTTGATAAAAAATTAATCTAAAAAATCTGACTAAATAATTACTTTATATGGTATATACCTCACAATTTAAAATCTGTATCTGATAACTTTTTAATTAGAAGTTATTACAGAATCTTTCTAAGCAGTGAATAAATAATGATGAAAATGATTAAATTAAACCTTCTTGAGTAATGGTTTAAATTGATTTCATTTTACTCAAATATAACTTGCAGCAATCAAAATGTTCTTCTTCACACAACATACAACTAATCGATAGAAATCATAACAAAATCTGTTTACAACTAGACAATAGTATAAAGTCAGAGATTCAAAGTAAACATTTCAGAACTCAGCTTTTAAGACAGAAAGAGGAAAAAAAAACAGAGAGACTGACATATATTTTTAAAAGTGTCCCCCCACCACCAACTGGATCAAGGCCATGAAATGAAATTTTAACATTTTACTTTGTATCTACATCTTCCAACTTCTGAAATTCTTTATGGGTTGCAAAGAAGTAAATGTCAAGATTAGACAGATGCAAGGCTAACAGCAAGGTAGCAAGAAGTGGGATTAATTCAAAGAATCACATGGGATGAAGATTTATGCCCCTATGCTCCAACTCAGTTGTTGATCCTTATTCATGATGTCCTACAGTTACAATCAACAAAGACTCCATAATTACTCTTTCACTAACTTGCTTAAGGCCAAATGGTAGGCAGCGTGTTTTATATACCCTAGATTTAAATTTAATTTACCTTAGGCTAATTTCTGTTAAAATGAAAAATAAAACAAAACAAAATTACAGTCTACTAGGTAATCATACCAAACTTCTTTTTCTTTTTTAAGGAGACACGTCTGGTCAATAATTTATGATTTAAAGATTTTCCTCAGAAAAAATGATTTCTATTCAACTGAACAAGCTATTGTAAACACCAAAAACTGAAGCATAGAGCATGTGTTCCAAACTATGAAAATGATATTCACAGACTTTAAGCCCTTAAGTAATCATTTCAGAAACATTTAGAAGTACGTTTTTAAAAACTGAAAATGTATATTGAATCCACATATGACTCTGATGCTTTAATCAGTTTGAAAAATAAAAATATCTTTCCATCCTGTGACATATATTTTAGAAAACTAAAAAAAAATGTTGGTGTGGGAAATGTGAAACAAATTACTAGGATTTCTTTTTGAGCCTACTTAAGCCATAGTTTTGCATATGCCAAAGAATATCTTTGGCTAAAACTCTGCTAATGTTCATGAGAAAGAAACTACAATACCTGCCACCTTATTATACAGAAAGATTTGCTAGTTCTCAAATACTGTTTATCAAGAGCTCTTTAATCAATTTAATTGCCACCTCCAATAAGAAAGTCTCGCAGGAGTCCCATTATTTGCAATGTGCAGAGAGCTCCTAGCTGAAGTACTCAGAAAGATTTACTTCCAAGTGGTCACCTACTTAGATCAAACAGTAAATCACTGACTCTTGTTATGGTGTTTGTTTAGGTGGCAGCAGTTTAGCTGGCCAAGCCTCAATGGCCCCTTACTGAGCTCTCAGTGTGTGTGGCCCATATTGCTCTGCAGCTGCTTTGACACACAAGCCCTACAGTATACCAGGTCTATTGTTATTTTAATATAATTCTCAGCCATTTAGTTTGCTCTTATCAGACTAAAAACTTTACAGAAGAGCAAATGTTAAAAAACTCTTGAAACAAAGGCACCTGTTTTTCAAACAAGCTGCTAATGATTAAATGCAACTCATCCTTAGTATTTTTTCATCTACAGATACCCCATATTCTTTTATTTGCAAGTTTAACAAATTAAGATCCAAGCAACCATATTAGTACATGCAATGTTATATATTGGTTCAACACCCTCTTTAGATTCAAAACCAAGCAATATTAGCAGAAAATTAATTTAGTATGGAATTATTGTATACATACATACATATATAGCATTCTATTAATATAATCTCATTGTCTTCAATGGAAGTATAACTATGGAGAACAATTTTAATTTTCTTTTAGTAGACCTTTGAATTTACATTTATCTAATCTTCTGATAGCACTATCAAATTATACTTTCATAGCATCCCATATAGTAACTGAAAAATATCTGCAGAAAGACACAAAAGAAATAGACTCAAATTGTTGCTGGAATAAAACTGGAGCCATATCTAGATCCAGATCTCAATTGTTCTATTAGCACCCAATAATTGGTTGCATTAATATTTTAATATATTGTATGTTGGAGTGGACTTCAACATCCAGAATCATCAGGGGCTCTACATATTCAGAGCTAGACTGAACCTGTGCAGCCATATACCATATACACCATATTCCTGGCCTAAATCCCTTTATTTTGTTTGTGCAATTTAGAGGATGTCCAACTCCATAAGACTCTGGACAGCTTGCATTGTTAAAAACAATTAAAAAACAGAGACCATGTGAGTCAGGAAGAAAATATAATCAAGTAAATATCCTACAAGGACTCAGCACAACCACTAATCCAAGACCAAAATCCTAATGGCCAGGTTTTGTATGATTTTTTGAAAATCACTAGAATGGGAACTTTAGGAAACTCTGGGGTGATGCTGTTCCAAAGGTCAAGCTCTATGACACACAGAGTAGGCTTCCTTGGTCCTGACAGATGGCATTGTTTAATCCAGGGTTTCTCAACCAGGGTTCCGTGGCACCCTAGGGTTCCATGAGAGGTCACTAAGGGTTCCATGAGAGACCACGATTTATTTAAATAATTATTTCAAATTTGGGCAACTTCACATTAAAGAGGTAAATTTCATTCTTTACTTTACTTTAAAAATACTGTTAGTGCATATATACAGGCCTACACATGAAACAAATAAAATAATTTTGTAATTTGTGGCCTATATTTGAGCCTGAATGTGCAGGGGTTCCCCAAGGCCTGAAAAATATTTCAAGGGTTCCTCCAGGGTCAGCAGCTTCCAATTGAATTCAAGCAATAAAATCATAATCAATAACAAAAGATATAAAAACAACATTTTGTTGTTTATTTGTTTAGTCGCTTCTGACTCTTTGTGACTTCATGAACCAGCCCACGCCAGAGCTTCCTGTTGGTCAACACCCCCAGCTCCCTCAGGGACGAGTCCGTCACCTCTAGAATATCATCCATCCACCTTGCCCTTGGTCGGCCCCTCTTCCTTTTGCCCTCCACTCTCCCTAGCATCAGCATCTTCTCCAGGGTGTCCTGTCTTCTCATTATGTGGCCAAAGTACTTCAGTTTTGCCTTTAATATCGTTCCCTCAAGTGAGCAGTCTGGCTTTATTTCCTGGAGGATGGACTGGTTTGATCTTCTTGCAGTCCAAGGCACTCTCAGCATTTTCCTCCAACACCACAGTTCAAAAGCATCTATCTAACAACATAACATTTCAAAAATTCATGAAGTACAATAATCTACCAACAATCGACAGGCATTAATTTCAATCATGGGATAAAACAAATGGTGGGCAATTAAACACAGAAAAGACACACATGGCAGGATACAAATGATAAAAAAAACAACAAGCACACCTTCCATGGCCTCTTGTTCTTCAACACAAAGAATGGCCCATTAAGATTTCAATAGAATTTATTACTAATGAAGTACACATACAATTGTGGCCTCACCTTGACACTAGCTTTCATAGCAGATCTTTGAGAAATGCCATATAGTTCCTGACCTGTGACTTTATAATCCTACAAACCATTTTAGGAACCTTATGGTTCATTGAGCAAGAGCTATGAAAAGCAAAAGGTTGCTTTAGGGGGAAAAAGAAGGCAGATATAAAGGGCGTATAGCCATTAGTACCTCTGACATGCAAGACCTCCTCATCTGACCCACTCCCTCAGAGGCCTTTTTTTAGTTGATAGGGAAACTCAGAGCAACCTATTAGATTGCTGTGTGCATGGATATCAAGGAAGTTTCCTTCTAGAAATTAGTCACAACTTAAAAACTAAAAGTAGCTAAGAGAAATGGTGCCACACTGCAATTGTAACCAAATCACAGCACATATACACAAACACACACACACACACACAGTCAGGACCAGAAATATTGGAACAAGGATAACTGTTTTGGCATTTGGCCTCTGTACACCACCACACTGAAGCTGAAAGGAAACATACCCAGATGGGAGCGAAGTCAGGACTTTCAGCTGTAATTCAAGGGGTTTGACAAAAGTGGGGCACTAACCATTCAGGAAGTACAGCCAGTGGCATATACACACCCCCATCATTGGTGGCTTGTAAGGAATGCAACAAGCCAACATCATTATAAACATAAGGATCGCCTTTAATACCTGGATGAAAATCCTTTGCAGTCAATGACTGCCTGAAGTCTGGAACCCATGGACATGACCAAATGCTGAGTTTCCTCCCTCAAGATGCTTTACTGCAGCTGCCTTCAGCTGCTACTTGTTTGTGGGTCTTTCTTGTCTTCAGTAAGTGAAAAGCATGCTCTGTTGGGTTGAGATCAGGTGACTGACTTGGCCATTGAAGAATATCCCACTTCTTTGCCTTGAGAAACTCTTGGGTAGCTTTTGCTGTATGTTTTGGGTCATTATCCATCTGCAACATGAAGCCATATCCTATCAGTTTGGCAGCATGTGGCTGAATCTGAGCAGAAAGTATAGCCCTATACACTTCAGAATTCATCCTTCTGCTTTTATAAGCAGTCAAATCATCAATAAACACCAGTGACCCAGTTCCATTGGCAGCCATACAAGCCCATGCCTCTACCATGTCTGACAGATGATGTGGTATGCTTTGGATCATAAGCTGTTCCTTTCCTTCTCCATACTTTTCTCTTCCCATTATTCTGGTACAAGTTAATCTTGGTTTCATCAGTCCAAAGAATTTTTTTCAGGTGTTTGCTGGCAAAGTCTAATCTGGCCTTTCTGTTCTTGAGCACTACCAGTGGTTTGCACCTTGCTGTGAAGCCTCTATATTTACTTTCAAAAAGCCATCTCTTGACTGTAGATGTTAACAATGACATGCCTACCTACTCAAGAGCGTTCTTGACCTGGCTAGATGTTGTGAAAGGTTCCTCTTCACCATGAGCAGAATTCTGTGGTCATCCACTTTAGTTGTCTTCTGTGGTCTTCCAGGCCTTTTGCTGTTGCTGAGCTTGCCAGTTAATTCCTTCTTTTTCAGGATGTTCCAAACTGTTGTATTGACCACTCCCAATGTTTTTGCTATCTCTCTGATGGGTTTATTTTGTTTTCTCAGCCTAATGATGGCCTCCTTCACTCGCATGGACACCTCTTTGGACCTCATGTTGAGAGTTCCAGTGAACAGCTACCAAATGCAAATGTACCACTCAGAACCACCTCCAGGCCTTTTATCTGCTTGATTGGTCATGGGGTACCCAGGAAACAGGCCACACCTGGCCATGCAGCTGCTTGTCAGCCATTCGTTCCATTACTTATGAGGCACCAACGATGGGTGTGTGTGTATGCCACTGGCTGTACTTCCTGAATGGTTAAGGCCCCACTTTTGTCAAATCCCTTGAATTACAGCTGAAAGTCCTGACTTCACTCCCATCTAGGTGTGTTTCCTTTCAACTTCAGTGTGGTGGTGTAGAGGCTAAATGCCAAAACAGTTAGCCTTGTTCCAATATTTCTGGTCCTGACTGTGTATATGTATATATATATATATAGTGGTAGGCAGCATTATTGCGACCGAAAACTCTCCCTGCGACCCGAGTTCAATGCCAGCGGAAGCTGGATTCTCGGGTAGCTGGCTCAGGTCGACTCAACCTTCCATCCTTCCGAGGTTGGTAAAATGAGTACCCAGCTTGCTGGGGACAGTGACTGGGGAAGGCAATGGCAAACCACCCCACTATAGTCTGCCAAGAAAACGTCACGAAAGCAGCGTCCCCCCAAAGGGTCACACATGACTTGGTGCTTGCACAGGGGACCTTTCACCTTTCTTAATTTTATATATGGAGATATATATATATATATATATATATATATATATCTTTTAAATTAAATTCATCTGAGGAATTTAAATATAATCATACTTTATAGCTAAAGGAATTCCCGGCAATTTTATTTTGTTTGATTTTTGTCATTTCTGCAATGAAATATAACTTTATTTTTCAGGTTATAGATCTTGCAAATAGTATTTATTTTTAACAAATGAATCCTGCTTTACAAAAGCTTGGAACTGAAAAGCCAATGTTTATTTTGATTGTAGAATTTAAAAAACATTCTCATAAGCACAATATTTCTTACTGATTTTTAAAAACAGAGCATTATTGTCATGTTCCCGTTCCGATGTTTATGGTTCCTCGTAACGTTTCACATGTCATATCTGCAGTTGCGTGCCTGCCTGGCCACGCTGGTAAATTTCCTTTGTGCTGACTTGTGATCTTCTGGAATGTATGTTTGGGTTATCTCTGCTGTTCAAGGTTACTTTCTCAGGCCGATTCTAACGGTTGCTAGCATCTGGGGTGGGTGGTTGCTATGCTAGCCTGAGGGGAGGGTTCGCAACGGGAGCAAGGCTTTTTAAGTTGTGTTTGGCGCGCTTTTGCTCATTCTCAGCTTTCTTCGTACTTTGCATACTATTCATTCAATAAATTAGTTTTCTCTAGTAATTACTGATGAGACTCCTTTTATTGGAATAGGCAATCATTACAATTATGCTAATAATTAAGTAGTATAACAGAATTTATAACTGCTGAAGTTTAAGACAAAGCTCTTAGTGTGTTCTTTGTTCCTGAAGATTTATGACATAAAATGTTGATTTTATGACAAAATGTTTGGGATAAATAAAAGTAACAAAGCAATACTTACAGTAACATCTTTCAAATTCTTTTCATATGAAAAATGAATCCATTCTCCATTTACTCCTTTTTTAGAAATATCAAAACGGTATGTATCTGAGAACTCTTGGTCAAGCAACAATACTTTTTTTAATTCTTCTACATATTTTTCTTTCTCCATTTCCATATCAGCAGCCTCTCTGGAAATCTCTTCTTCAGACACTAAGACAATAATTAGAAGAATTAAAGTTAATTTGAAAGAATGGCAATTGATAGAGATAGAGATATAGAGATAGAGATGGGTTTGAAACACATTTCTACCACAATTTAATTTCGAAAACTATATCAGTCTCTCACATCGTTGTGGAGGAATTTTGGCCCACACTTCTTTACAACATTGCTTCAGTTCATTGAGGTTTGTGGGCATTGGTTTATGCACAGCATTCTTAAGGTCCCGCCACAGCATTTCAGTCGGGTTGAGGTCTGGACTTTGACTGGGCCATAGCAACACCTTGATTCTTTCCTTTTTCAGCCATTCCATTGTAGATTTGCAGGTGTGCTTGAGATCATTGTCCTGTTGCATGACCCAATTTTGGCCAAGCTTTAGCTGTCAGACAGATGGCCTCACATTTGACTCTAGAATACTCTGGTACACAGAGGAGTTCATGGTTAACTCAATGATTAAAAGGTGTCCAGGTCCTGTGGCTGCAAAACAAGCCCAAATAATCACCCCTCCACCACTGTGCTTGACAGTTGGTATGAGATCTTTGTGCTGATATGCTGTTTGGTTTTCCAAAGGACACTGTTCCAGAAGTCTTGTGATTTGTTCAGATGCAACTTTGCAAACCTAAGCCATGCTGCCATGTTCTTTTTACAGAGAAGAGACATTCTCCTGGCAACCCTTCCAAACCAACCATACTTGTACAGTCTTTCTCTAATTGTACTGTTATGAACTTTAACATATAACATGCTAACTGAGGCCTGTAGAGTCTGAGATGTAACTCTTGGATTTTTTGCAACTTCTCTGAGCATTGCATGGTCTGACCTTGGGGTGAATTTGCTGGGAAGTCCACTCCTGGGAAGATTGGCAACTGTCTTGAACATTTCCCACTTGTGAATAAGCTTCCTCACTGTAGAATGATGGACTTTAAATTGTTTGGAAATGGCCTTATAACCCTTCCCAGATTGACGGGCAGCAACAATTGCTTCTCTAAGATCATTGCTATGTCTTTACTCTTTGGTAGTGTATTAACACACACCTGAATGCTCAAGACCAGCAAACTCCTGAAAGTTTGGCTTCTATAGAGGTGGTCACACTTGCTGATGATCAATTAATCAAGGGCATTTGATTAGCAGCACCTGGCTGCTACTTAGCTGCTTAATACCTATGGAAGCAGTAAGGGTGTACTTAGTTTTTCACACATGACTTCTCCATTTTGGCTTTATTTTTGTAAAATAAATATGACACAGAGTAATGTCATGTGTTGTTGTTCATCTGAGGTTGTATTTACCTAATTTTAAGACCTGCTAAGGACTAGATGATTTTTATTATGTCCTGATACATAAAACCATAGAACTCAAAGAGGGTGTACTTTCGTTTTCACATGATTGTAGCCTTCTGAGCACAATAAAAGAATTGGTTATGATGGCAACGGTTCAGTGTTTCTATTTAGGAAAAAGGGACTAAAAAGTAATGAAGATAAAAAGGATAACTTACTTCTAAGTAAATATGCATAGATGTGCATGATTGGAAATCCTCCACTTTAATTATTTAATTACCTTTTTGTAACTTTCCTTTTCCCTGAGAACTGTTACCATTCTCAACTGAATCTACAAATGATATTAAGTCAAGACAGCCACCATATGGAGGATACTACTATTGTTACATCAACATTTACACCAAATCCTTTACGTATTATCAGATCCGTATAGTATTTATATTCTACCTACTCCTTAAGGTGTCTGGCTTCACTCCTCCCATCCAGGGGGCTAGAATGAGTATCTGCAATAAGGCAGGAAAAGGAAAAGCTGCTTCCATTGTTTCTGCCACACTGAGCATAAGGGCTCCAGAAAAATGTCTGAAGTCCACAGTTAAAGAAAGATTTCCAACCAAGAAACCCAAACATTTTCCAGAGTCTCTTCAGGAAACATAACACAATTTTCCCAATTAAAACATAGTTGTGGGGGTGGGGGAAACTTCAGCTTATTTGGGGAAACTAGAGTAGTAAAGGTGGGGTGGGGAACCCATTAATAAATCAATGGTAATAAATTATACAGAAATTTATCATATCTTACCTTTCCCAGTCCAAGATGATTGGCCATCAGTTAATATAACATCAAAACCTATACCCAGATCGTTGCGCCAAGCTATTTGCAGAAAATATGTTGTGCCTGGATCAGAAAGAGGACACAGCTGTCTCACTTTCTTCTCCATTTTGTTCTAGCCAGCTGTTTTATAAAACAGGAGTAAGATGTTAGCACATACATTTTATTTCAGTGAAAACAAGCAAGTTTCAAACTGCAAAATTCA